>NW_027671156.1:5000-12500 GCF_964165515.1 Mesoplodon bidens
GTCGGGGCTCTGGCAGACGGGGGACGGCGGCGGCCCAGCCGGTCCCCCCCTGGCCAACCTCCCCACGCCCCCACCTTGCCTTCCTTCACCCGCCCATGGTGCCTCGAAGACGACTCCAATTGTCATTAGACACGGGCGGGAAGACTTCTACAGTCTAGCGGCAACGTCTGTCTGACCTGTCATGCTTGTGACCCTGGGGGTGGGGGGTGGCGGTGGTTATTTTTCTCTCTGGAAAGAAAACCTCCTCTTTCTGGACCCTCTGAACCCCAGCCACTGGACTTCATTCCACTGCCACTTAGTAGGGGGGGGGGGGTCAGTCATCCAAACATTCTTGGGACCGTAGGTATGTTTTCCGTGTGGGCTGAGGTCTTCTTCCCCCACTGCAAGCCTGATGTCCTCACCGTGGTACAGAGACTGTGAAAAAAACAGAATGTGTTTGCCACTTGGGGGGTCTACCTTCCACAGCCTCGCCTGTGATCAGATCGAGGCACCCGCTTCGCTGGGCAAATCCTACAATCCTTCACAGAAGCTCTGGCCAACTTTTCGGAACCGTCACGCTCCATCATCAGGCAAGGTCGGCAGAACCGATGGAAAGACTGGACTCCAAGAAGAACGAGAAGGACTTACGTGGGGTTGAATGAACCGATGAATAGGATGATACTGTGTAGGACTCCTTGCGTAAAGTAGGACTGATTGGGGAAGCGGGGGATACCTTAGGGGGTTGCGATGAACAGAGACGCATGGCCGTACATCAAACAGGTGGTGGTCAACAAGCCCCTCCTACTGTAGAGCACAGGAAAGTCTACTCAGTACTTTGTCATAGCCTATGAGAGAAAAGAATATGAAAAAAAAATCGATAGGAAAGATCTTTAGAGATGTAAAGAGAGAGGGGGGAGAGAGGGAGGGAGAGAGAGAGACAGAAAGGGACGAGGACTGATTCTTAAATCTTTTGTTTTCCAGATACAAGGAAGAACATACACCGACCAACAAAACCCGATTTTCTTTTTCTTTCTTTCTTTTTTTTTTTTTTTTTTAAAATTTTTTTTATTTTTAAAGATGGACCTCCATTTGGTCACTCATACCTCTGTCAGCAGGATGGATTCGGTGATCTTTTTCTCCCTACCTTCCTTAATTCGGGAACTCTCAGTGAGGCTTCTTATTTCCTTGGCCATCGTTATTTGCATAGGTTACTTGGAGGCCAAAAGTATGTTTCCACAAAACGGGGATACTCACTTGTGGATATGAAATTCTGGTGCTCCTCGTTTCCCTTAGGGTGCTGTTCTTAACCTGAAAACTGGACTGCATCCCAAAGTTTCCTGAGTTCCCTCCGATATCTGGCCACGACTCTCTCCATGAACCTTTGCCATGGTCTCCCACCCTTTTGACTGGGCATCACTGAGAACGAAAACGGCCCTTGGCCTGAAGCCCTGCAAACGGAAGCTAGAGAACTTGATGAAAACCTTAGAGAAAGGGCCACAACGGCTCCTATGGAAACAATCCTCGTGCCTGTTTCTGTGAGAGCCACTCCGAAATTCGAACCAAACACCCGACGACATCATCAGAGGTATTTCAGACGTCTAAGGTTGCTTCGACCCTGACATTTAGAAATCTCCTTGACTCTCTCTCTCTCTCTCTCTCTCTCTCTCTCTCTCTCTCTCTCACACACACACACACACACACACACACACACACACACACACACACACACACACACACACACACACACACACACACACACACACACACACACGTCACCAGCTCAGCTTTAATATGCTCCAAGGAACTTTCAGAGGACGGAAATGTTGGGCTCCAGAGTAGGCCGCCCCAAAATGTGCCTCCACGCTCTATTGATTATTTTGAATTCAAGTCACTTAAGAACCGGCCAGCACAAGAGGGACACACTGGCCCTCCTTTCTGTCCTCCTGCGGAGGAAGATCTCAAGTGAAGACATCTGCTTCCACGCATGTCCATGATTCTCAAATGGTGTAGTGGGGTTTCCCTGGGTTAGGAAAAGGAGGGGACACCTTTTGCCTGGGGGAAAAAAAAAACACAAAAAAACCAAAACCTGTTTCTCACACATCCTCCTCCCATCCCTTCCTCTCTCTCTCCCTCCTTCCCTCCCTACAGTTTGGAGGGGGCAGCCTAAGGGTGGGTGGGGAAATGGGGGAACGAAAAAAGAGAAAGCCATTCATGAAAGAGAAGCTCGAGGCAAGGTCAGAGGCTCCAACTGGACCGGAGAGCTTTCTGCATTTGAATGGAGCGATTGAACGAGGCCCTGCCGAAGGAATCGTCCGGGCCTCCCCTCCCCCCGCTCCTGGCAAAGGTCAGTCCAGAGGACTTAGGAAGGAGCTCTGGAGAAGGAACGGGGGTGGGGGTGGGGGTGGGGGCGGGACCAACAGACAATAGCCGCTGCCTGCCTGCCTGCCTGCCTGCCTGCCTGCCTGCCTGCCGGGCTGAGGCAGGCCTGAGGCCTACGCTGGCTCCTGCAACACAATCCCTTCCAGGAAACTGCTGTGATGACTATTGGGCAGTGAAGGATCAAATCTGAACTCTCTTGGCCTCTTTCTGCAAAAGGCCCGAGTCTCTTTCTACGACAGATTCTCTGCATTTCTTGGCACATGGACTGACTGACCCGCACCCTCCCATCCTGTCAGATGCTCCTTGGGACACACACCTCCACTGGAAGGCTGCTTTGGCCTCGTCCAGAAAACGAACAAGCAGAAACAAGCACACAAACAGACTGAAAGGATGTGTTGGTATTTCTTGGAAAGAAACATGGTCCTCTCACACACCTGAGGGCGGGCAGGAAGCGAAGGCAGGTTCTCGGCCGGAGGGGGACGGGGTGAACCGAGGTCGGTCAGCACTCCCCTTCTCTCCCAGGTCACGTGGGCCTCCCTCCACCGCCTCTCTCTGCGGCCAACCCCCCCCCCCCCCCGCCCCGGCCCTGGTTCTGAGAGCTCACTGGGGAAAGTTCTCGAGGCCCCGGCAGGCCGGCCGAGATGCCAGCTTGCTGTCCTGCTGCTTCATGTCCATCTCTATCAGCCGTGCCCCAAAGGCACCCAGAGCGCGCGCTCTCTCTCTCTCTCTCTCTCTCTCTCTCTCTCTCTCTCTCTCTCTCTCTCTCTCTGTGTGTGTGTGTGTCTGTGTCTGTGTGTCTGTGTCTGTGTCTGTGTGTGTGTGTGTGTGTGTTGGTGGGATTTCTGTTTGTGTGTGTGTTTGCTTTTGGTTTTGCTTTTTTTTTTTTTTTTTTTTCTTCGATAAACTCGCCCCGTTTGGGAGTCGGGTGGAACACGGTGTCTCCTGGCCTGCCGTCCTAACAAACCCCAAAGAAACTCATTTTGGGGTCTCAGTCAGGTCCCCTTTCTTGGAATTCTGGTTTCACAAATCCGTCTCTGGTGTCCATGGAATTCTCAGGTCCAGCCATCGATCCACCCAAAGGACGGGGAGGGAAGGTTTTGTCCCGGGGACATCTTCCTTCCTTGCCCGCCGCCTCCTCGGGTTCCGGACGCTTCGGTGTGCTGTGACGTGCCCTCAGCTCCACCCCGACCCCCACCCCAAACCCCCCCCCCCCCCGCCCCGTTTTTGGGAACTCAGTGAACACGGGTGGTGTTTTTCACAGCCAAACACACTCTCACCGTAAGACCCGGCCCTCGGGGGGGGGGGGGGCTCCTTGTCATGAATGGACCCGAGGCGGGGAGTCGAACGGCTGAGGTCCACGCAGAAACCTGCACGCGGACCTTGACGGTGGCGGCTTGATTCCTCACTGCCAAGAACTCTCTCGGAGGTCACCGAGACCTGTCTTTCAGGAGGTGAAATGGACGGACACATAGCGTGGGGACGAGCCATAGGTAACACTCTTTCTCGGAAAAGAAAAACCATGGACAGGGTGAACAGATCAGCAGCCAGCGGGGTGGTGGTGGATGGTGGATGATGACTAGGCGGGGCGCGCAGGGGACGTTTAAGGCAGGGAAACTCTCCGAAGGTAGGACCCTGATGGGATGAGAACAAACGTTTCGAATAGGGCACTACCTGAGATTGGGTGAATCGAAGGGACCTCTATGGGCCACCACCCCCTCCTCCCCACCATGAAAGCGCCCCAAACAAGCCTGCTCTTTTTACCCCAGTGGAAAACCCTTTCTAAAGCCAGAGGACCAAAAATGACCCAAGACCGATGAGACATCGGACCAGCTATCGCTCGGGACAACAGCGAGGCCGACGACTCCGGTGAACAGTGGACACACACAGAGGGGCCTGGCTCCCCCGGCTCGACCCCCTTCACCGGGAAGCCGAAGCCTCTCACACAGGGATGATGAGCTGTTGTTACCCACTGAGGTGTCTCCGGCCAGTGCAACGTTCATGAAACACGCTGAAGGAAAACGATCGGTCGACGTGTTTGTTGTTGCCTGTCTGAGCCCACGCGATACGAAAGAGAAACCGGGGGAGGGTGTGTGTGCTGATGCGTGGGGTCTGATGGGAGACATCTTGGAGGGTTTTCGCCCTGAGGGTGCCTCGGTCTGGGGTTGACTTGTGTGCGCGCGGAGAAAGAGGGCCGTTATTGAAGGCCCTGTGCAGAAGTTGGACACCATGATCCATGGAACCCTGAAGTTTGGGAACCTAGAAATCTTTTGGTCTGCATTGGAGTTGGAAATCTTCTCCCTGACAGACAGAAAGAAGCACATAGAAGGCGGGGGGGGGGGGGGGGGAGGACGAGGGGGAGGGGGAGGGGGAGGACGAGGAGGGGGAGGGGGAGGAGGAGGAGGAGGAGGAGGAGAAATGGAATTGCATGAGCAGATCAGCTTTTGGATGTCAGCAAGGCACCCGCCGCCCAGTTCTCTGGGTGAACTGTCTTGATCTCGCACATCTCTACAACGTCCGAAATGTGAACGCGGCCTGCGATGGCCTGAGACTAAGGCTAGTGGACTGGATGAGGTAGAACCTGAAACCCAAGGGAAGGAAAAATTAAAAAAATAAAATAAAATAAAACTGAAAATAACAACGGGGGAGGGGAGGGGGAAGTGGTCTTTTTAAGAATACAAACTGCTGGAAGGGCTCCCTCACCCAAACACTAATTCGCAGTCTCCTTCAAGACCAACAGAACTCTTAAAAGTCTTTCCTCACAAATAATAAAAAGCCTCAGCCATCGGAGCAAATACACTTCACCTATCCCAACGGTTCTTTATAAATCAGCAAGAGAGCGAGTTTTCGATCGTCCTACCTGCTGCATGGCTGACTAAAAGTTTTTAAATGAAAGCTATGAAATCCCTGGTCGTGTCGATCTCTAGGTATGTCTGTCTGTACGCATGAGACAGACCTACAGATATTTTGGAAAAGGACTGGGGAATGGCCTAGGGCAAAACAGGCCTTGCAAGCTAAAGAGCAGAGGCCCTGGGGGCCTGAGTCTCAGACACACACCTGCAACCCCCCCCCCCCACACACACACACACACACACACCCCACCCCACACACACATACAAGAGGCTCCCGGGAGTAAAAGATTACCTTGACCTATGTTGACACCCACGACTATGACTATACCTATAGGTGTCCCAAGACAAGCAGCTCAACGATACCTTGAACCCTTATCTGTTCCTGTGCTTTCTTGCAGAAAATTCTCATGCGCTTCTTTCCCCTCGTGGAAGCACCTGCTCTTCCCCATAGGTAGCCACCGTGCAACCAGCTGCTGCTGATCCAAGAATTGGGAGGATGTCTGGAAATGATCAGTGATCCCGAGACAAACGCTCCCTTCCGTGATCAAAGCAACTCGGGGAGCTGTCTTCTCCCCCTCACCCCACACACCGCCTCCTCCCTTGTGTACAACCTGTCTCTTTGAATAAAAAAAAAAGTTTTGCTTGGCTAGCCTTAGAGTCTTGTGGATGCGATCTTCATTTCTAGGGCACTGCTGTGCAAGAATCTGGAAAGGGCCTGGGAACAGGTATGTCTGGAGCTCCCTTCCAGAGCTGGCCTGTTTCTACGTACCTACGGATCCGAGTGCCACGGTGAGCTTGTGGAAGAGCTCTCTGGAATGGCTTCGAAGGAAGCACTCGCTCCCGAATTCAGTCTACTACAAAGGGACCCAAAGGTTTTTTGCAAGTTCACCTGATCTAGGATGAACCCTTCAGCAGAGACTAGCCGAGGTCAAGGTATGGGTTTTAGGAAACTAGGCATGTCTTTAGCGTGATCAGCATTCGAGGTCATCCCTTTCTTCTATCTACGTCGACCCCCCCAAGCCCAATACGCTCACGGGAGTGAACCCAATTCGTCAGCCAGAAAAAGAACTTGGGGATGATGGCTGACATCGTCTAAAGTCTCAGGAAAATGTTCACAGGTCATCTCATCGTCATGGGATTTAGAACAAGTGATTTCGATAGCTCTAGGTGGAGGAACTCCTTAAGAAAGGTTATGTTATTTGATGATGATGATGATGATGATGATGATGATGATGATGATGATGATGATGATGACTTTTTGGTTAGGTCTACCTAAAAGCAGTTTCTCCCAGACCTTCCTTTTGGGTCACTTTAGAAACTTTAGAGTTGGCGTCAGTGGAAGGATGGGGAATTCGTGGACCGTCTAGATCGTTTGCAAAGATAACCTATGGAGACGTTCACGGCTCAGCAAGTCTCAGTGGACCTACTTCTGTCTCCTTAGGACGGGGAGACTAAAGACGTTTCGATGTATGAGTCCACACGTCTAGCATCCCTTTGGGGCGCGGGGTGGGGTGGGGTGGGGTGGGGTGGGGTGGGGAAACATTTTAAAAAAGTGACGCTGTGTGAAAATGTATGCTTCTAGACGGGATGAAATGGAATCATCCATTTGCCGGTCCAGAAACACGGGTGTCACTGACCCCGTTCACCATGGCTTCCCAGTTCCTGTTCATGACCGATTCAGGTTTCTAAGGGTTCCGAATTCGGATTTGTCTTTTTCTTGTTTTCTTCTCCATTCTTGTCTCAAAGAACTTTATGTTCCAAAAATATGTTTTACCTACCAAATCATAGATTGTCCGTTTGTTCCAAAAACTTTTGGGTTGAGAGATTTTTTTCTTTCTTTCTCTCTCTCTCTCTCTTTCTTTTTTTCCCTCAATCTGTGCATTGTGTTTCTTTCACTTGGTTCTGTTCCTAGGTACAAGGGATTTCTTTTTCATTCCATTAGCTTCAATAAGGGGCTTTGCAGTTTTAGGCGAAAGTAGCAGAAATGTATTTTCTCATTAAGTGTCGGAATGTTGTTTGCCGGTGAGGAGGCTCTCCTTCTGCCAGATGATTGGTGATTGGACGGAGGAAAAAAGTACACATGAGTATGTTCACGAGCACTTACTGACATTTCAGAGGACCTTCAATTAAAAACAGACACCCCAAGCCTCCCCTATCCCCGCCCTGTCAAAGTCATCTGAAGTGGAGAGAAAACCTTGCTATAAAATCATTTTGCTTTTCGTTCGATCAACATGGTGCATGCATTTCCTAGCAGAAACTTAAGCGAGGTGCATGTTCATCATTCAGCAGAATT
>NW_027671156.1:15000-25000 GCF_964165515.1 Mesoplodon bidens
TCTCTCTCTCTCTCTCTCCCCCTCCCTCTCTCTCCCTCTCTCTCTCCCCCTGTCTCTCCCTCCCTCTCTTTCTCTCTCCCTCCCTCCCTCCCTCTCTCTCGCTCGCTCGCTCTGGCTCTGGCTCTGGCTCTCGCTCTCTCATAGATATAGACGTACGGACACACAGAGAGCGCTAACAGTGTGTCCCTGCCTATCTCTACATTCGTGTAGGTGTTGGTAGAGATAGACATGTACATGTCTTCTTTACCCCCTCCGTGGGCACTCACTGGAGTCGCGGGGTCACATGGTAGTTTTCTGTGCAATGTTTTGAGGGACTTCCATAGTGTTTTCCATACTGCTGTCTTTTGTCGGACAGCCATTCATTCTGTCACCCACCAGGTGACCTGTCTGAGTCCTCCAGCATGCCACGGTGGTGGTGATGGTGGTGGTCTCTCTCCGCTTGAAATAGACGTGTTCGATCAGGAGCCACTTTTTCTGCTGTGACGATCTTGCTGTCGCAACTCCAGATCCTGGGCCTGTCCGAGTATCTTTGTCCAGAGAAATGCGTGCGCTTTTTGTGTTCCCCCATTGATGTTTTTAACTCAAAAAAAGTTTTGTGTTTTAGTTTTTGTGTCTTTGGTTGTTGTGCTTCTTTCTTTTCTTTTCTTTTTTGTTTTTCTAATGGCAAATGTTCTGTTCGGGCCTCCAGCCCACTTTTCTCACTGGGTTGCTTGTTTTCTGGCGGCTGAGGTGTGTGAGGCCTCCCTCGGTCTGTTTTGGATAGGCTCCCCTTACTACGGGATGTGCCTGGGCTTGTCCTAGGCCTTTATGGGTCCACGTATACGTAGGCCACAAGCATGTGTAATAGACGTAGGTATACTCTACGTACACGCTGTTTCCTTTGTTTTAAAGGCCAGAGTCGTTCTACAGCTTGACTTCTTGGCTGGTATGGTTTGGTGTGGTCTCGGTGGGACGACGGTTCGTTGCTGTCCATACTTACCGCACTCCACACACACACACGCGCACACACACACACACACACACACACACACACACACACACGAGCACCCCCCCCCCACGCACGCACACGCACACGCACACGCTCGCACGCAGGGTGTTGCATCGTGCAGGTGTGTCGGAACAGATGTTTCTTTTCTTTTTCTTTTCTTCTTTTTAGGATGACTTTCTGCTTTCTAACAAAGTGAATCGGTCGTCCCATATACATCTATCTGTTCGCACATCCCTTCCCTCTTGCGTCTTGCCGAGCACACGGCCTCAAATAGGCTTTGATATAAGTGAACAAGAAGTCCAAGCAAGGACCCAAGTTACCCTTCCCCCCACCAAAATAGCTGGCGATACGAGAAGCTAGATCTGGATAGGGATTCTTCCATTACTTGCTTAACATTCCAAGCCACTAGAGCAGTGGTTCTCAAAGTATGGTGACCTTGTAACCGAGCAGTACCCTATGGGGCCTTCCTAGGACAGACCCATCCCCCATAGCCTCGGCTGTAGTTCCTCTCTGAAGTACTCAGATAATAGTATCTCAGGCGTATTTCTGGAGTTTTCAGATGCCAAAAACCACCACCCAATGGAAGAAATGAACTCCTTGATGATCATGAGCACGTAGCCCCCAGACCTCCTGGCACCTAAGGATGGATCATGTGACCTGTCCTGTGGCCTCAACATCAGCCCGTCAGAGGATTGTGCACGAGCTGATCACATTCCCTGGGACGTCCCTCCCTCACCTGGCCTTTAAAAATGCTTTGCTGACATCCTTTGGAGATGTCAGGGTGTTTTGGAACACGGGCCACCCCTCTCCTTGCTCGATCCTGCAATAAACCTTTCTCTGCTCCAGACTCCAACCTTTCGGTTTGTTGGGCCTCACTGTGCTTCAGACACACGAACGTGCATTCGGTAACAACCTGACCGGCTTTACCGGCGTCCCCTGATACTGTGTCAGATACTCAAGTTTTAGGCCCCCGTCCGAGCCCTATGGAATCAGCAACTCTATTGGGGCTCAGTGATCTCTGTTATAACTGGCCCTCCAGATGATTTTTATTCACCTTAAAGTTTGAAAATATCTGCCTTGTCAGCTAGCCAAAGCGTCCACCAGCAGGTGAAGGGGAGTGACGCCTGGAAAAGATAGGCAGTAGCCAAGGCAAGGACAGCAGCATTTGCCGTGGTAGTGATGGAGAATGCCTTTTCTCCACTGGATGGCACAGACGAGTATCTGGGGGCAGTGGCAGGGTTATTTAGGATGCTTTACATTTCAGTGTAGAGTGACCTCTGTCCTGGTTTGCCAGGGACTTCCCCTGTGTGAGCACTTAAAATCTCATCCTGGCAAACCCCTTAGCCCTGGATTTGAAAAACTTAGGAAATCACATGCAATTTAGGGGAAACATGATCCAGGTTTTGGGCAAGTCACAAGTGCTAATGAAAGCTAAGCAAGGATGGACAACATCTAGCCTTCTTTACCCCTTTGCAGGAAGGTAAATCTGATTGGGTGAAAGGACGTAGTGTTAAGAAACCTTTGTAGGAACATCCCCTTCTGCTTCGTCCGCTGGTTCTCACTTCTGGCTAGACAGTGGCATCGTCCGAGGAGATTTAAAATGATTTTATTGGTTTAGGATGACCAACTGTTGGTGTGAGGGTTTTTAAAAAGTGCTTCAGATGATTCTAATGTGCAGCCAGATGTAGGTGCCACTGCTTAAGCTTTTGAACCGCTGCTACCTATTTTCACCTCATCTTCCTACGAGAAGATCCAACTGTAGTTGGTTTTTTTTTTTTCTTGTTTTAACTGTCTTATTATAAGATTTACTGTCTTAAATAAGATTGAAGGTCCAGAAAATCCTGCTAGTCCATCTGGGGTAGCTGGATCCTTAGAATCATAGCGTTAAGATCTATACCATTTAAGTATTGTGATTGGCCTTTTTATTTATTTATTTATTTATTTATTTATTTATTTATTTATTTATTTTTTTTTTGCGGTAGGCGGGCCTCTCACTGTTGTGGCCTCTCCCGTTGCGGAGCACAGGCTCCGGATGCGCAGGCCCAGCGGCCATGGCTCACGGGCCCAGCCGCTCCGCGGCATATGGGATCCTCCCAGACCGGGGCACGAACCCGTATCCCCTGCATCGGCAGGCGGACTCTCAACCACTGCGCCACCAGGGAGGCCCTGTGATTGGCCTTTTTAAAATGAACATATGCATTGAATGAGTCCCATCTGTTTTGAAGTTGTCATGTTGGGGAGCTATACCTCTAATCTGCTGCCATTGCTAAATATCTGGACACCTCTTATTAGGAATTGCTTTGACACATCTTTCGGGGTTACAACCAAGATGGCTGTATTATTTGTACTGGGAGGGACCACAAAGACCTCACCAAGATCCCCCGCTGTACTTTCTACCCCCATCTCTAACCCTTGGCAACTTCTAATCTGTTCTCCATCTCCACCGTTTTGTTATTTTAAGAATAATATGTAAATATCATCCTGAATGACTTCATCTTCGGAGATGGGCTTTTTAAAATGTTTCCCTCGGCATCATTCCCTTGAAGTTCATTTCAGTTTTGGCATATAGTAATCATTTGTTCCTTTTGGTTGCTCGGTAGTATTCTATTATAAGATGTTATCACCATGTGTCTCAACATTCATCCACTGAAAGACATTTGGGTAGTGGCCAGTTTTGGGCTGTTATAAATGAAACTGCTATGAACATGGACGTGTAAGTTTCTGTGGGAACTTAATTTAAGTTTGTGTCTCTGTTGGATACATGCTCAAGAGTACAATGACTGCGTTGTAGGGTGAATCTACTTTGAGGATTCCAAGAGACTGTCAAGCTGTCTCTCCGAGTGGCTATAAACCAGTTTATTTTCCCACCGGTGATGGGACATCATTTCCCTCTGGACTCGCCACCAGCATATTGGATGTGGTCACACACGGTACTTTAAGTGTAGTTCTCCTCTGATACCTCATTCTGGTCTTAATTTGCATTTCCCCAATGGCTAACGATGTTGAGCATCTTTTCATGGGCCTCTTTGCCATGTGTATATTCTCCTCCATGACATGTCTGTTCCTGTCTTCTGCCTATTTTCTAGTTGGGTTTTTTTAAGTTGTTTGGAGAGTTCTTTGTATATTATAGATACAAGTCATTTGTCTCATGTGGGATTTTCAAATATGTTTTCCCACTGTGTAATTGGAGTTTTCATCCACTTAACATGATCTTCTATGAAGCATTTTAACTCATTTTGATGAGATCCAATTTATCCGTTTTTGCTTGTATGGATCATACTTTCGGTGTCCAGTCTAAGAATTACTCACGTAGTTCTAGATGCCAAAGATTTTCTCCTATTTTTTTTTCTAAAAAGGTCCTGCTTTTACATTTAAGATTATGATCCCCTTTGATTTAATTTTTGTGTAAGGTGTGGAGGTTTAGGTTAAGGTTCATTTTTTGTTTGTTGGTGTTTGTCGAGGGATGTCCAACTGTTTCAGTACCATTTTTTGAAAAGTCTATTCTTCCTTGATAGCTTTCGCACTGCTGTCAAAAACAAGTTACATGTATTGATGTCAGTCTGTTTCTGGGTTCTCTATTCCATTCCATTGATCTGTGGATCTACCCTCCATCATGACTGCAAAATCTTGAAATTGGGTAGATTCATTCCTCCCGTTTTAATCTTCCTTTACAAATGGTTTTAGCTATTCTTCAGCCTCTTCTTACCCTATAGATCTTAGAATAAGCTTGTCTGTCTCCACAAAAACCTTGAGGGCATTTTAAGAGTAACTCTGTTAAGCCTCTTAACTTGGGGAGAATGGACATCTTTATCATGTTGTGTTTTCTAATCCATGAACAAGGTATGTCTCACTCTTTGTTTGGGACTTTTAAATTTTTCTTCATCAGCGTTTTGTAATTTTCAGTATAGAGGACCTATAAATGTCTTAGTGGGCTTATATTTAAGTCTTTATTTAGGTCCGTTGTAAATGGCATCACCTATTTTTATTTAAGCTTCTACACATTTGTTATTAATATATAATTGGCTAAAACTGTGTTGATTTGTACTCTAAAACATTTACACACACTCCGAAGAGCTCAGTTTCGTTTTCTTTTTCTCTATGGCTGACCGGTATGCCGTTGCAGATGTGTACCGCCTCTTCTTGATCCGTTCATCCGAGGATGGACACACTTGGGTTGTTTCCGTCTCCGGGCTATTGTGAATCGAGCTGCAGTGAGCATTTTGGTCCCCGTGTCTTTTTTGGAAGGATGGTTTTCTCAGGGTCTCTCTAGGCCTCGTAGTGGGATTGCTGGGTCCTAGGGTCGTTGTATGTGTGGTTTTGGAAGGAACCTCCCGTCCTGTTCTCCATAGTGGCTGTACCGATTCACATTCCCACCAGCAGTGAGTGAGTGAGTGCAAGAGTGTTCCCTTTTCTCCACACCCTCTCCGGCAGGCACTGATTGCCTTTCTAGATTTTTGGAGGGTGGCCATTCTGACTGGGGTGAGATGCTATCTCATGGTAGTTTTGATGTGCATGGCTCTGATGATGAAGGACGTTGAGCGTGACCTTCCTTCGTGGGCTGGTGGGCGGTCTGTGTATCTTCTTTGGAGAGATGCCTATTTGAGTCTTCCGCCCACGTTTGGATGGGGTTGTTTGTTTTTTTGGCTGTGGAGAGCTGCCTGAGCTGCTTCTACCTTTTGGAGATGAATCCTTTGTCCGTGGCTTCATTTGCAAATATTTCCTCCCGTCGTTCTGAGAGGGTTGTCTTTTGGTCTTGTTTATGGTTTCCTTTGCTGTGCAAAAGCTTTGAAGTTTCATCAGGTCCCATGGGTTTATCTTGGTTTTTATTTCCACGTCTCTGGGAGGTGGGTCCGAAAGGATCTTGCGGTGATCTA
This sequence comes from Mesoplodon bidens, assembly GCF_964165515.1. NCBI lineage: Eukaryota > Metazoa > Chordata > Mammalia > Artiodactyla > Ziphiidae > Mesoplodon > Mesoplodon bidens. The sequence goes on from NW_027671156.1 coordinate 20,863, forward strand.
GGTCAGAGCGTGTTCTCTGCCTCTGTGTTCCTCTAAGAGTTGGATCGTTTCTGGCCTTACGTTTAGGAGCTCAGTTTCTTTAGTGGATGGCTATTGACTCCCCCTTCGCCCCCCCCCTCCACCGCCCCCCCCCCCCCCCCCGCCCGCATTCCGCCAACCCCCGCCTCACCACCCCAGCCAGCCCCGCCCGTGACTGTGTGGTCAGTCCGTTTTGAAATCCACGTTCTCGCGACCGACCGCAAGGGCGATTTCCCCACCCACCCACGCACGCGCGTGTTGTCTTTGGACTTTGTCGCCGTGTAGGCAGAGACAGATGTTTGTTTCCACTCGTGTGGGGTCAGAGTGTATCCTTCCCTTCCTTTCTGGCTTCTGGGCTTTGCGTGTCTGCTTCTGAAAGACCTCCATCCACCGTTCGGGAAAGGATGAATTCCTGCGTTGTTCTCTGAGCGCTTGCCTGGTTTCGGTTTGCCGGTCCCCGCCTTCCCTGTCTCCCTCTCTCTCTCTCTCCCTCCCTCCCTCCCTCCCTCCCTCCGTCCGTCCGGGCAGCCGGCCGGGGATCTTGCTCGTGACCCTCTGGGCGGCCCGTGCCGGCCGCCCCGGGCCCCGCCGGCGTCTCCGTGGGCTATCCCCCCGCCGAGGAATCGCGTCGTGTCCCTTGAGGCAGCCTCCCGGCGACATCTTCCCAGCTCCCCCCCCGCCCCAACCCCGTCTGCTGCCGGTGTGGCGCCGTGTCGTGCCGACCCGGGAGCTAGCTCCGTCCGAGACGGACGCCTCAGGGCCGCGCCAGACGCCCGCCGCCTCGCCCCGGGCTTAGCCCGGGCGTTTGGGCGGCCCGGCGCTGCCGCGTCCTCGGTGGCCGGCCGGCGACAGGGACCCGGCGGCCCGGGGACGTTGGAGCCGGTTGTCGGGAGCCACCTGGCGGCCGCTTTTATATTGTCCCTTGTCTCTGGAGCTCCGGCGACCTTCGTGAGGGTTGGGACCGGGCCGCCGGGCCCGAGGCAGAGTTCCGTGAGCCGGGCGACGTTGGTGGCGACTGTCGCGGTGGCGCCCAGGCGTGGGCGCCTCCTGCTGTCGCTTGAGATTGGGCGTGCAGGTCTATGTGGCTGTGACCGTCGCCGCAGTCTCGAGCCCGTCCTGTGGGGCCGTCTGGCCTGGTCGACCAGCATCCGGCCGCGGGGACCGACCGACACGGCCACTCGACGCGACCTGGGACGGGCCGCCGCCGCCGCCGCCGCCGCCGCCGCGGTGGCAAGGGAGAGGGTCTTTCTTCCGCGTCCTCCTGAGCGGAGGACTGTGGCTTGGCGGTCGGGCCGCCTTCTCCTGGCTCTCACCCTTTGGACCGTTGGCCTGGGCCGCGAGGGGTGACCCGCAGAGAGAGGCACGGGCCCGCGTGCGGTCCCTCGTGGGCTCCGGTCGCCTGGGAAAAGGTTTTCAAGTCCCCCTGCCCTGGGTGTCCGGGGACGTGGACGGACCGGGCCCTGCTCGCGCGGGGTGGCCGGGGAGGGCGCACCCGGCCCTTCAGCGGGCCCACGTGGGTCCCGGTCGGTCGGCGGACGCGACTTTTTCTCACCCTCCCCCGCCCCACCGTCCTCCACCGCGAGCCCCGGGGTGGGGACCGGCCCGAGCCGTTCCTTCCTGGGCGGCCCGGGCCCCGGCGCGCTCCCTCGTGGGGCCCGCTCGTCGGAGGCGGCCGAGTGTGGGACATTTTCTTTTTCTTGAACCGTCTTCGCCCGGAGACTCGGAGGGGGACCGGGACCTGCCCGCGCGGGCGGGCGGGCGGGCGAACCGGGGAGGGCGACCCCGGCCCGCTCGCTGCCTCCCCACCCCCCCACCCCCCCCCACCCCCCCACGGTTCCCCGCCCCCACTTGGTCGCCACGCTCCTCGGGTCGACCAGGTGGCCCCCGAGAGCTCCGGGGCTGGTGTGGATGGGGAAGAGTTGGGGACAGGTGGCCGGACCGAGGTTTCGGGGTCCCCCCCGCGATTCGTGGATGGGCCCCGCTCCCGGGCGCTGTGATATTTTTCGCCCGAAATGGGCCTTTTTTGCCACCAGGTAGGTGCTGACACGGTGTTCTCTGGCGTCTAGTCGCTGAGGGACTTTGGGGCTCTGGGCGCACGCAGGGATCTGGGCTGTGGGCCGCGGGCCGCCGTCCGGCGCCCGAACCGTCCCCTCGCCCCTTGAGCCGCCCGCCTGGGCCTGCGCGCCGGCTCTCGTGTGTGCCTGTGTGTGCGCCCGGCTGACCCGACCCGCGGTGCCGCCTCCGGTCTCTGGCTCACCCGAGGGCGGCGGGGCGCGAGGGGTGGCGCGTGGGTCTTCCGCCCCGTGCGACTCCACCTCGCCCCGCCGCGAGGCACCCGGTGGTGGCTGCGACGACCCCACCCCCCCGCAGGCTCTGTGCCACGTGTCAGGCGTTCTCCTCGCGGGGTCGTCGGCCACTGGAGTTGCCCGAGAGGAGAGGAGAGGGTGTGGGGCGGTGGTGTGCCGGTGAGGCTGAAGCAGGCTCCTCGGGTGATGGTCCTCGCCGTGCCCCTCCCCCGCCTTCGGGGCCCTGTGGCCCGTGGCTCTCCGGATTATTGACGGATCGATGTGGTGATGTCGCGCTCTCCTGGGCCGGGCCGAAGTCGCGCCAGACGAGGGACGGACGTTCTTGTCGAACGGGACCGCTCTTCTCGTTGTGCCCGCGGCGTGCCCCCTCGCCTCTCCCGTCACGCACTCCCGACCCGTCGAGAGGTGTGTGTGGAAGGCGCGGGGGCTGGTGTGGTCTCCCGGCCCTGACCCTCGGTCCCCCGGCCTCACGGCGTGGGCGGGCCCGTGGTCCTCGGACGCAGCAGACCCTCTTGCTTCGCCTCCTTGGCGTGCGCCTCGCGAGCGGTCCTCCCCGCGTCGGTGGGGGGGGCCGTCCCGCCGCTGCGCTGCGCGCCCCTGCCGGCGCGTGAGCGTGCCTTGCTTGGTCCTCTGTGGTGCCCCTGGAGCGCTCCGGGTCGTCCCTCAGGTGCCCGAGGCCGAGCGGTGGTGTCGTTCCCTTATTCCCAGCGTGCTCCTCGGGTCCCCGCCGCGGTGGTGTGTCCCGTGAGTGGCTCTCCTCGGTGAGAGGGGGGGTCGAGACGGTCAAGGGGAAGGCGGCGGGGGTGTGTGTGCCTGTCTCTCTCTCTCTCTCTCTCCCCCCCCCGATGGGGGGACGGGACAGGTGCCGCCTCGTCGCCGTCGTCCTCGCACGGTGTGTGCTGCGAGGGGGACTTGAGTGTGTGGCCAGGGCGTGGCACACGGGCGTGGGTGCGATCGTGTTGGGCCGGGGGGCCTCTGTGAGGAAGGGGGGTTTCTGTCGCGCTCCTCGGGCGTGCACTCCCTCCTTCCGGAGCCCCCCATAGACGAGCCCGGGGGCGGCACGGCGGAGGTTGTGCCCCCTGGCTGTGGCCGCGGACGCCCCTTTGGGCCGTGTGCCTCCCCGTACCGCAGACCTCCCCCCAAACCCCACCCCCGCCCAGTCGTGGACTCGGCGGCGGCTCGTGGAGCGCCTCCGCGGGCCCGAAGGGGGAGAGACGATGGGTGGGGGATGACGCCCCCTCGGTGAGAAAGCCTTCTCTAGCGATCCGAGAGGGAGCCTTGGGGTACCGGACCCCCCAGCCGCTGCCCCTCCCAAGCGTGCAGTGGCCACGAGGGCGACTGCCAGAGCACGTGGGCAAGAGTCCCTCGCCTCGGCGGGCGGGTGGGCTCGCGCCGGCCCCGCGGTGGGGCCGAGCGCCGCTCTTTGCCTACCGCGGCCCGCGCCTCCCCCCTCTGAGTCGGGGGAGGGTCCCGCCAGGCCGGCGTCCGGCGCGGGGCCGTGTGCACGCGTGTGCGCGCGGCGACCCCGGTGGTGTGGAGCCCGAGGGGGCGGGGAGGGGACGCCCGGGCGTCCCGGCTCCCCAGTCCCGCAGCCACGAGGAGCCCGTCGCGCCTTGCCCTGACCGCTCGTCGCGGCGGGTGGCGGGCGGTGTGTGGGCACGGTGCGGGTCGCCTCGCTCGGGAGCGTTGCCCCGGGGCACGAGCCCCCCGGGGGTCGGACTTGGATGCAGGTGGAGGCGGCGAGGACGTTGAGGTGTGGCGTTTGGGCGGACGGGTCCCTCCGTGCCACGCGGGGGGAACGTCGCACACGCGGG
>NW_027671156.1:40000-47500 GCF_964165515.1 Mesoplodon bidens
AGAGGGACACTCTGACTCTCCTTTCCTTCTCCCCTCTGAAATCAGGAAGACACTCTCTCACGTGAAAGGGGAGGGGGGCGGGAGGGAGGTGCAGAGATCATGACGAACGGAGCCGCCTTCATGTCTCATGACATGGGCACGCATCCTCTGAGTGGGATGGCTCATGACGAATAGAGGACGTAGATGGGGACGGACGAGAGAAGAAGGTGGAAGGAAGGGGAACTCTCCCCCCAGGGATGCTTTTCCATAGGCCGACTTCAAGACTTTGTAACATCTCTGGTCATCTCAGGGCTGAGAGGTTGGCTAAGTGCCACGACAGGGTGACATCTCAGCGAGTGTCTACATCCTGTCCACGTAAGATACAATACTGACATGTTCATGGCTCCACAAGTCTAAGGGTCTCCCTGTTTTGGACCTTGTTACGCAGGAGAGAATGAGCAAAATGGAGGCTCACGCGAAAGGGACTGAACCCAGTATCGGGGAGATATGTTCTCACCGACTTTCACGCCAAGGCGGCAACAACCGACAGCCCTGTTGAAAGAAAGGTGGTGGGGGTGGGCGGGTGGCGGGGCACACACTCTGTCCTTTCCACAGCCGGTCGGTCGGGGCTCTGGCAGACGGGGGACGGCGGCGGCCCAGCCGGTCCCCCCCTGGCCAACCTCCCCACCCCCCCACCTTGCCTTCCTTCACCCGCCCATGGTGCCTCGAAGACGACTCCAATTGTCATTAGACACGGGCGGGAAGACTTCTACAGTCTAGCGGCAACGTCTGTCTGACCTGTCATGCTTGTGACCCTGGGGGTGGGGGGTGGCGGTGGTTTTTTTTCTCTCTGGAAAGAAAACCTCCTCTTTCTGGACCCTCTGAACCCCAGCCACTGGACTTCATTCCACTGCCACTTAGTAGGGGGGGGGGGGGGGGGTCAGTCATCCAAACATTCTTGGGACCGTAGGTATGTTTTCCGTGTGGGCTGAGGTCTTCTTCCCCCACTGCAAGCCTGATGTCCTCACCGTGGTACAGAGACTGTGAAAAAAACAGAATGTGTTTGCCACTTGGGGGTCTACCTTCCACAGCCTCGCCTGTGATCAGATCGAGGCACCCGCTTCGCTGGGCAAATCCTACAATCCTTCACAGAAGCTCTGGCCAACTTTTCGGAACCGTCACGCTCCATCATCAGGCAAGGTCGGCAGAACCGATGGAAAGACTGGACTCCAAGAAGAACGAGAAGGACTTACGTGGGGTTGAATGAACCGATGAATAGGATGATACTGTGTCGGACTCCTTGCGTAAAGTAGGACTGATTGGGGAAGCGGGGGATACCTTAGGGGGTTGCGATGAACAGAGGCGCATGGCCGTACATCAAACAGGTGGTGGTCAACAAGCCCCTCCTACTGTAGAGCACAGGAAAGTCTACTCAGTACTTTGTCATAGCCTATGAGAGAAAAGAATATGAAAAAAAAAATCGATAGGAAAGATCTTTAGAGATGTAAAGAGAGAGGGGGGAGAGAGGGAGGGAGAGAGAGAGACAGAAAGGGACGAGGACTGATTCTTAAATCTTTTGTTTTCCAGATACAAGGAAGAACATACACCGACCAACAAAACCCGATTTTCTTTTTCTTTCTTTCTTTCTTTTTTTTTTTTTTTTTTTTTTTTTTAAATTTTTTTTATTTTTAAAGATGGACCTCCATGTGGTCACTCATACCTCTGTCAGCAGGATGGATTCGGTGATCTTTTTCTCCCTACCTTCCTTAATTCGGGAACTCTCAGCGAGGCTTCTTATTTCCTTGGCCATCGTTATTTGCATAGGTTACTTGGAGGCCAAAAGTATGTTTCCACAAAACGGGGATACTCACTTGTGGATATGAAATTCTGGTGCTCCTCGTTTCCCTTAGGGTGCTGTTCTTAACCTGAAAACTGGACTGCATCCCAAAGTTTCCTGAGTTCCCTCCGATATCTGGCCACGACTCTCTCCATGAACCTTTGCCATGGTCTCCCACCCTTTTGACTGGGCATCACTGAGAACGAAAACGGCCCTTGGCCTGAAGCCCTGCAAACGGAAGCTAGAGAACTTGATGAAAACCTTAGAGAAAGGGCCACAACGGCTCCTATGGAAACAATCCTCGTGCCTGTTTCTGTGAGAGCCACTCCGAAATTCGAACCAAACACCCGACGACATCATCAGAGGTATTTCAGACGTCTAAGGTTGCTTCGACCCTGACATTTAGAAATCTCCTTGACTCTCTCTCTCTCTCTCTCTCTCTCTCTCTCTCTCTCTCTCTCTCTCTCTCTCTCTCTCTCTCACACACACACACACACACACACACCACACACACACACACACACACACACACACACACACACACACACACACACACACACACACACGTCACCAGCTCAGCTTTAATATGCTCCAAGGAACTTTCAGAGGACGGAAATGTTGGGCTCCAGAGTAGGCCGCCCCAAAATGTGCCTCCACGCTCTATTGATTATTTTGAATTCAAGTCACTTAAGAACCGGCCAGCACAAGAGGGACACACTGGCCCTCCTTTCTGTCCTCCTGCGGAGGAAGATCTCAAGTGAAGACATCTGCTTCCACGCATGTCCATGATTCTCAAATGGTGTAGTGGGGTTTCCCTGGGTTAGGAAAAGGAGGGGACACCTTTTGCCTGGGGGAAAAAAAAAACACAAAAAAACCAAAACCTGTTTCTCACACATCCTCCTCCCATCCCTTCCTCTCTCTCTCTCCCTCCTTCCCTCCCTACAGTTTGGAGGGGGCAGCCTAAGGGTGGGTGGGGAAATGGGGGAACGAAAAAAGAGAAAGCCATTCATGAAAGAGAAGCTCGAGGCAAGGTCAGAGGCTCCAACTGGACCGGAGAGCTTTCTGCATTTGAATGGAGCGATTGAACGAGGCCCTGCCGAAGGAATCGTCCGGGCCTCCCCTCCCCCCGCTCCTGGCAAAGGTCAGTCCAGAGGACTTAGGAAGGAGCTCTGGAGAAGGAACGGGGGTGGGGGTGGGGGTGGGGGCGGGACCAACAGACAATAGCCGCTGCCTGCCTGCCTGCCTGCCTGCCTGCCTGCCTGCCTGCCGGGCTGAGGCAGGCCTGAGGCCTACGCTGGCTCCTGCAACACAATCCCTTCCAGGAAACTGCTGTGATGACTATTGGGCAGTGAAGGATCAAATCTGAACTCTCTTGGCCTCTTTCTGCAAAAGGCCCGAGTCTCTTTCTACGACAGATTCTCTGCATTTCTTGGCACATGGACTGACTGACCCGCACCCTCCCATCCTGTCAGATGCTCCTTGGGACACACACCTCCACTGGAAGGCTGCTTTGGCCTCGTCCAGAAAACGAACAAGCAGAAACAAGCACACAAACAGACTGAAAGGATGTGTTGGTATTTCTTGGAAAGAAACATGGTCCTCTCACACACCTGAGGGCGGGCAGGAAGCGAAGGCAGGTTCTCGGCCGGAGGGGGACGGGGTGAACCGAGGTCGGTCAGCACTCCCCTTCTCTCCCAGGTCACGTGGGCCTCCCTCCACCGCCTCTCTCTGCGGCCAACCCCCCCACCCGCCCCGGCCCTGGTTCTGAGAGCTCACTGGGGAAAGTTCTCGAGGCCCCGGCAGGCCGGCCGAGATGCCAGCTTGCTGTCCTGCTGCTTCATGTCCATCTCTATCAGCCGTGCCCCAAAGGCACCCAGAGCGCGCGCTCCTCTCTCTCTCTCTCTCTCTCTCTCTCTCTCTCTCTCTCTCTCTCTCTCTCTGTGTGTGTGTGTGTGTGTCTGTGTCTGTGTGTCTGTGTCTGTGTGTGTGTGTGTGTGTGTGTGTGTGTTGGTGGGATTTCTGTTTGTGTGTGTGTTTGCTTTTGGTTTTGCTTTTTTTTTTTTTTTTTTTCTTCGATAAACTCGCCCCGTTTGGGAGTCGGGTGGAACACGGTGTCTCCTGGCCTGCCGTCCTAACAAACCCCAAAGAAACTCATTTTGGGGTCTCAGTCAGGTCCCCTTTCTTGGAATTCTGGTTTCACAAATCCGTCTCTGGTGTCCATGGAATTCTCAGGTCCAGCCATCGATCCACCCAAAGGACGGGGAGGGAAGGTTTTGTCCCGGGGACATCTTCCTTCCTTGCCCGCCGCCTCCTCGGGTTCCGGACGCTTCGGTGTGCTGTGACGTGCCCTCAGCTCCACCCCGACCCCCACCCCAAACACCCCCCCCCCGCCCCGTTTTTGGGAACTCAGTGAACACGGGTGGTGTTTTTCACAGCCAAACACACTCTCACCGTAAGACCCGGCCCTCGGGGGGGGGGGGGGGGCTCCTTGTCATGAATGGACCCGAGGCGGGGAGTCGAACGGCTGAGGTCCACGCAGAAACCTGCACGCGGACCTTGACGGTGGCGGCTTGATTCCTCACTGCCAAGAACTCTCTCGGAGGTCACCGAGACCTGTCTTTCAGGAGGTGAAATGGACGGACACATAGCGTGGGGACGAGCCATAGGTAACACTCTTTCTCGGAAAAGAAAAACCATGGACAGGGTGAACAGATCAGCAGCCAGCGGGGTGGTGGTGGATGGTGGATGATGACTAGGCGGGGCGCGCAGGGGACGTTTAAGGCAGGGAAACTCTCCGAAGGTAGGACCCTGATGGGATGAGAACAAACGTTTCGAATAGGGCACTACCTGAGATTGGGTGAATCGAAGGGACCTCTATGGGCCACCACCCCCTCCTCCCCACCATGAAAGCGCCCCAAACAAGCCTGCTCTTTTTACCCCAGTGGAAAACCCTTTCTAAAGCCAGAGGACCAAAAATGACCCAAGACCGATGAGACATCGGACCAGCTATCGCTCGGGACAACAGCGAGGCCGACGACTCCGGTGAACAGTGGACACACACAGAGGGGCCTGGCTCCCCCGGCTCGACCCCCTTCACCGGGAAGCCGAAGCCTCTCACACAGGGATGATGAGCTGTTGTTACCCACTGAGGTGTCTCCGGCCAGTGCAACGTTCATGAAACACGCTGAAGGAAAACGATCGGTCGACGTGTTTGTTGTTGCCTGTCTGAGCCCACGCGATACGAAAGAGAAACCGGGGGAGGGTGTGTGTGCTGATGCGTGGGGTCTGATGGGAGACATCTTGGAGGGTTTTCGCCCTGAGGGTGCCTCGGTCTGGGGTTGACTTGTGTGCGCGCGGAGAAAGAGGGCCGTTATTGAAGGCCCTGTGCAGAAGTTGGACACCATGATCCATGGAACCCTGAAGTTTGGGAACCTAGAAATCTTTTGGTCTGCATTGGAGTTGGAAATCTTCTCCCTGACAGACAGAAAGAAGCACATAGAAGGCGGGGGGGGGGGGGGGGGGGAGGACGAGGGGGAGGGGGAGGGGGAGGACGAGGAGGGGGAGGGGGAGGAGGAGGAGGAGGAGGAGGAGAAATGGAATTGCATGAGCAGATCAGCTTTTGGATGTCAGCAAGGCACCCGCCGCCCAGTTCTCTGGGTGAACTGTCTTGATCTCGCACATCTCTACAACGTCCGAAATGTGAACGCGGCCTGCGATGGCCTGAGACTAAGGCTGGTGGACTGGATGAGGTAGAACCTGAAACCCAAGGGAAGGAAAAATTAAAAAAATAAAATAAAATAAAACTGAAAATAACAACGGGGGAGGGGAGGGGGAAGTGGTCTTTTTAAGAATACAAACTGCTGGAAGGGCTCCCTCACCCAAACACTAATTCGCAGTCTCCTTCAAGACCAACAGAACTCTTAAAAGTCTTTCCTCACAAATAATAAAAAGCCTCAGCCATCGGAGCAAATACACTTCACCTATCCCAACGGTTCTTTATAAATCAGCAAGAGAGCGAGTTTTCGATCGTCCTACCTGCTGCATGGCTGACTAAAAGTTTTTAAATGAAAGCTATGAAATCCCTGGTCGTGTCGATCTCTAGGTATGTCTGTCTGTACGCATGAGACAGACCTACAGATATTTTGGAAAAGGACTGGGGAATGGCCTAGGGCAAAACAGGCCTTGCAAGCTAAAGAGCAGAGGCCCTGGGGGCCTGAGTCTCAGACACACACCTGCAACCCCCCCCCCCCACCCACACACACACACACACCCCACCCCACACACACATACAAGAGGCTCCCGGGAGTAAAAGATTACCTTGACCTATGTTGACACCCACGACTATGACTATACCTATAGGTGTCCCAAGACAAGCAGCTCAACGATACCTTGAACCCTTATCTGTTCCTGTGCTTTCTTGCAGAAAATTCTCATGCGCTTCTTTCCCCTCGTGGAAGCACCTGCTCTTCCCCATAGGTAGCCACCGTGCAACCAGCTGCTGCTGATCCAAGAATTGGGAGGATGTCTGGAAATGATCAGTGATCCCGAGACAAACGCTCCCTTCCGTGATCAAAGCAACTCGGGGAGCTGTCTTCTCCCCCTCACCCCACACACCGCCTCCTCCCTTGTGTACAACCTGCCTCTTTGAATAAAAAAAAAAGTTTTGCTTGGCTAGCCTTAGAGTCTTGTGGATGCGATCTTCATTTCTAGGGCACTGCTGTGCAAGAATCTGGAAAGGGCCTGGGAACAGGTATGTCTGGAGCTCCCTTCCAGAGCTGGCCTGTTTCTACGTACCTACGGATCCGAGTGCCACGGTGAGCTTGTGGAAGAGCTCTCTGGAATGGCTTCGAAGGAAGCACTCGCTCCCGAATTCAGTCTACTACAAAGGGACCCAAAGGTTTTTTGCAAGTTCACCTGATCTAGGATGAACCCTTCAGCAGAGACTAGCCGAGGTCAAGGTATGGGTTTTAGGAAACTAGGCATGTCTTTAGCGTGATCAGCATTCGAGGTCATCCCTTTCTTCTATCTACGTCGACCCCCCCAAGTCCAATACGCTCACGGGAGTGAACCCAATTCGTCAGCCAGAAAAAGAACTTGGGGATGATGGCTGACATCGTCTAAAGTCTCAGGAAAATGTTCACAGGTCATCTCATCGTCATGGGATTTAGAACAAGTGATTTCGATAGCTCTAGGTGGAGGAACTCCTTAAGAAAGGTTATGTTATTTGATGATGATGATGATGATGATGATGATGATGATGATGATGATGATGATGATGACTTTTTGGTTAGGTCTACCTAAAAGCAGTTTCTCCCAGACCTTCCTTTTGGGTCACTTTAGAAACTTTAGAGTTGGCGTCAGTGGAAGGATGGGGAATTCGTGGACCGTCTAGATCGTTTGCAAAGATAACCTATGGAGACGTTCACGGCTCAGCAAGTCTCAGTGGACCTACTTCTGTCTCCTTAGGACGGGGAGACTAAAGACGTTTCGATGTATGAGTCCACACGTCTAGCATCCCTTTGGGGCGCGGGGTGGGGTGGGGTGGGGAAACATTTTAAAAAAGTGACGCTGTGTGAAAATGTATGCTTCTAGACGGGATGAAATGGAATCATCCATTTGCCGGTCCAGAAACACGGGTGTCACTGACCCCGTTCACCATGGCTTCCCAGTTCCTGTTCATGACC
>NW_027671156.1:52500-55419 GCF_964165515.1 Mesoplodon bidens
CTGCTCCAGACTCCAACCTTTCGGTTTGTTGGGCCTCACTGTGCTTCAGACACACGAACGTGCATTCGGTAACAACCTGACCGGCTTTACCGGCGTCCCCTGATACTGTGTCAGATACTCAAGTTTTAGGCCCCCGTCCGAGCCCTATGGAATCAGCAACTCTATTGGGGCTCAGTGATCTCTGTTATAACTGGCCCTCCAGATGATTTTTATTCACCTTAAAGTTTGAAAATATCTGCCTTGTCAGCTAGCCAAAGCGTCCACCAGCAGGTGAAGGGGAGTGACGCCTGGAAAAGATAGGCAGTAGCCAAGGCAAGGACAGCAGCATTTGCCGTGGTAGTGATGGAGAATGCCTTTTCTCCACTGGATGGCACAGACGAGTATCTGGGGGCAGTGGCAGGGTTATTTAGGATGCTTTACATTTCAGTGTAGAGTGACCTCTGTCCTGGTTTGCCAGGGACTTCCCCTGTGTGAGCACTTAAAATCTCATCCTGGCAAACCCCTTAGCCCTGGATTTGAAAAACTTAGGAAATCACATGCAATTTAGGGGAAACATGATCCAGGTTTTGGGCAAGTCACAAGTGCTAATGAAAGCTAAGCAAGGATGGACAACATCTAGCCTTCTTTACCCCTTTGCAGGAAGGTAAATCTGATTGGGTGAAAGGACGTAGTGTTAAGAAACCTTTGTAGGAACATCCCCTTCTGCTTCGTCCGCTGGTTCTCACTTCTGGCTAGACAGTGGCATCGTCCGAGGAGATTTAAAATGATTTTATTGGTTTAGGATGACCAACTGTTGGTGTGAGGGTTTTTAAAAAGTGCTTCAGATGATTCTAATGTGCAGCCAGATGTAGGTGCCACTGCTTAAGCTTTTGAACCGCTGCTACCTATTTTCACCTCATCTTCCTACGAGAAGATCCAACTGTAGTTGGTTTTTTTTTTTTCTTGTTTTAACTGTCTTATTATAAGATTTACTGTCTTAAATAAGATTGAATGTCCAGAAAATCCTGCTAGTCCATCTGGGGTAGCTGGATCCTTAGAATCATAGCGTTAAGATCTATACCATTTAAGTATTGTGATTGGCCTTTTTATTTATTTATTTATTTATTTATTTATTTTTTTTTTTTTTGCGGTACGCGGGCCTCTCACTGTTGTGGCCTCTCCCGTTGCGGAGCACAGGCTCCGGATGCGCAGGCCCAGCGGCCATGGCTCACGGGCCCAGCCGCTCCGCGGCATATGGGATCCTCCCAGACCGGGGCACGAACCCGTATCCCCTGCATCGGCAGGCGGACTCTCAACCACTGCGCCACCAGGGAGGCCCTGTGATTGGCCTTTTTAAAATGAACATATGCATTGAATGAGTCCCATCTGTTTTGAAGTTGTCATGTTGGGGAGCTATACCTCTAATCTGCTGCCATTGCTAAATATCTGGACACCTCTTATTAGGAATTGCTTTGACACATCTTTCGGGGTTACAACCAAGATGGCTGTATTATTTGTACTGGGAGGGACCACAAAGACCTCACCAAGATCCCCCGCTGTACTTTCTACCCCCATCTCTAACCCTTGGCAACTTCTAATCTGTTCTCCATCTCCACCGTTTTGTTATTTTAAGAATAATATGTAAATATCATCCTGAATGACTTCATCTTCGGAGATGGGCTTTTTAAAATGTTTCCCTCGGCATCATTCCCTTGAAGTTCATTTCAGTTTTGGCATATAGTAATCATTTGTTCCTTTTGGTTGCTCGGTAGTATTCTATTATAAGATGTTATCACCATGTGTCTCAACATTCATCCACTGAAAGACATTTGGGTAGTGGCCAGTTTGGGGCTGTTATAAATGAAACTGCTATGAACATGGACGTGTAAGTTTCTGTGGGAACTTAATTTAAGTTTGTGTCTCTGTTGGATACATGCTCAAGAGTACAATGACTGCGTTGTAGGGTGAATCTACTTTGAGGATTCCAAGAGACTGTCAAGCTGTCTCTCCGAGTGGCTATAAACCAGTTTATTTTCCCACCGGTGATGGGACATCATTTCCCTCTGGACTCGCCACCAGCATATTGGATGTGGTCACACACGGTACTTTAAGTGTAGTTCTCCTCTGATACCTCATTATGGTCTTAATTTGCATTTCCCCAATGGCTAACGATGTTGAGCATCTTTTCATGGGCCTCTTTGCCATGTGTATATTCTCTTCCTGGGTCATCCCTGAGGCTAGACGAGGGGTGTGGAGCTGGGCGTGATGGCGGTGGGGACGAGGGGCTGATGATCACAGGACAGTGCGGAGAGGGACCGTCCGAGGCAGCGGGGAAGGTGAAGACTGTGCCCGACGGGAGGACGGAGAGACCAGCAGGCGGCGCTGTAGGCACGGGTAGCAGGGCTGCTCCCTGCAGGGCCGCGCCAGAGCCCCGCACCGCGGGAAACCCCACGGTGTCCGGACAGAACCCAAGAGGATGGGGGCCGGATGGGCGGGAAGAGTTCGGAAAAGTCACCCCATCTCCACATGTCCTGGGGGAGGGGTCCCCGCTCCCGCCTCGTTCCTTAGAGTCTCCCCACCTGGGGAGTCAGCACCCTCAACAGCCGGTCGTGCAGGCTTGGAATGTGTCCGGAGGATGAAGGGGAAGGGGGGAAAGGAATGAAAAACAAGCTCCGCGTGCTTGGACAGCACATGCCACTCTAATTTCCCATCAGGAAGAGGAATTTCCCAAAGGCTCAGGCCGCCCCTGTAACCAGAATGGGGCTTGAAGCAATCCTGCCACCTTGTGGCCGGTTTCAGAAACAAGTTGAAGACAGTTGCTCAGGGGCACTGCAATCCACCACGCCTGCAGGGTTGTAAATGACAACTATGGTGGAAAAATGTCTTGGGGTAAGTAACTGAAAAGGACTTGAAAACAAAGCAGAATTGCAGGAACCGGAT
>NW_027671155.1:0-59592 GCF_964165515.1 Mesoplodon bidens
AGCATTATGATGAGAAGTGCATGTAGAATTGTGATGACGAGATTTATGGAGCATTGCGATGACAAAGTTGTGGAGCATTGTGATGACAAGTGCATGGCGCATTGTGATTACAGGGGTCTTGGAACATTGTGTTGACAAGGGTCATGGAGCCTTGTGATGACAAGGGCATGGATCATTGGTCTTAAATGATTCAGGGATTATTTTGATGAGAGTGGGCATGGAGCATTGTGATGACAAGGGCAGGGATCACTGTGATACATGAGTCAGGGAGGATGGTGATGACAAGGGCATGGAGAATTGTGATGAGAAGTGAATCGAGCATTTTGATGACAAGCGTCATGGAGCATTGTGATGACAACGGCATTGAGCAATGTGATGAGAGGGTTCATGGAGCATTGTGATGACAATAGCATGGAGCATTGTGATTCCAAGGATCAAGGAGCTTTGTGATGACAAAGGTCATGGAGCATTTTGATGACAAGGGCGTGGTGCATCGTGATGAGAAGGGCATGGAACTTCCTATGACAGGGCTCATGGAACATTGCGGTGACAAGTGCATGGAGAATTGTGATGACAAGAGCATGTAACATTGTGATGAGAAATGTCATGTAGCATTGTTATGAGGAGGACGTGGAGAAATGTGATGACAAGGGACTTGGAGCATTGTGATGATCAGGGAATGGATCATTGTGATGGCAAGACCGTGGAGCACAGTGATGAGACGTCCATGGATTATGTTGATGACGAGTGTCTTGGAGCACTCTAATTACAAGAGACATGGAGCATTGTGATTACAGGTGTCATGGAGCATTGTGATGACAGGGGTCATGGAGCATTGTGATGACAAGTGTCATGGAGCATTGTGATGACAAGCTTGTGGAGTATTGTGATGACATTTGGATGGAGAATTGCGATGAAAAAGGCATGGAGTCTTTTTATGAGAGTGTTCAAGGAGCATTCTGATGACAAATGTCAGGGAGCATTGTGATGACAAGTGTATTGAGCATTGTGATGACAATGGTCATGGCGCATTGTGATGACAAGGGCATGGAGTATTGTGATGACAGGCATCATGGAGCGTTGTGATGACAAGTGTTATGGAACATTGTGATCACAAGCATTTAGAGCATTGTGATGAAAGTGGTCATGGATCATTTTGATTTCAAGGAGCATGGAGCATTGTGATGCCAAGATCATGAAGCAATGTGATCCCAAGGTTCATGGAGGATTGTGATGAAAAGCTCATGGAGGTTTGTGGTGACAAGGTCTTATAGAATTTTGCTGAAAAAGGCATGGAGCATTGTGATTACAGGAGTCTTGGAACATTGTGATGAAAAGAGCATGGATCATTGTGATGAAAAAGGCATGGAGCATTGTCATGACATGGTTCTAGTGCATACTGATAGCAAGTGCCAGGGAGCATTGTGATGACAAGTGTGTTGTGCATTGTGATGACTAAGGTCATGGAGCTTTGTGATGACATGGGCATTGATTACTGTGATGACAAGCATCATGGAGCATTGTGATCACAAGTGTTATGGAACATTGTGATCACAAGTGTTTGGATCATTGTGATGACAGAGTTCATGGATCATTTTGATTTCAAGGAGCATGGAGCATTGTGATGACCAGGGCATGAAGCAATGTGATCCCAAGGTTCATGGAGGATTTTGATGACAAGCGCATGGAGCATTGTGATGACAAGGTCATGTAGCATTTTTCTGACAAAGGCATGGAGCATTGTGATGACAAAAGTGATAGATCACTGTGATGACAAGGGTCACGGAGCACTGGGATTAGAGGGGACATGGAACTTTGGGATGACATGAGCATGGATCTTGTGATGACAAGTGTCATGCAGTATTTTGAAGAAAAGAGTCCAGGATCATTGTGTTGTCAGGGGTCATGGAACATTGTGATTATTGTGGTCATGGAGCATTGTGATGACAGGGGTCATGGAGCATTGTGATGAGAACGTCATGGAGCATTGTGATGACAGGGGTCATGGATCATTGTGATGACAAGGGTCATGGAGCATTTTGATGACAAGAGTCCCGGATCATTGTGTTGTCAGGGGTCATGGAGTGTTGTGATGACAGTGGTCATGGAACATTGTGATGACAGGGGTCATGGAGAATAGTGAAGACAAGGGAATGGAGCATTGTGATGACAAGGTCCTGGAGCATTGTGATGAGAAGACCATGGAGCCTTGTGATTACAAGGCTCATAGAGCATTCTGATGAAAATGGGCATGGAGAATTTTGATTACAGGGGTCATGGAGCATGGTGATTAAAAGGGCATGGAGCATTGTGATGAGAAGGCCATGGAGCATTCTGATGACATTAGTCATGGAACTTTGTGATGACAAGGGCATGGAGCACTGTGATTACAGGGGTCTTGGAGCATTGTGATGAAAAGTGTCATGGAGCCTTGTGATGGCAAGGCCGTGGAAAATTGTGATGGCAGTGGTCATGGAGCATTGTTATGACAGGGGTAATGGAGCATCATGATGACAAGGGCATGGAGCATAGTTCTGAAAATTTTCATGGATTATTGTGCTGAGAGTCGGCATGGCGCATTGTGATGACAAGGGCACGGAACACTGTGATACATGGGTCACGGAGGATTGTAATGACAAGGGGGTGGAGCATTGTGATGAGCATGTCATCGAGCACTGTGATGACAAGCGTCATGGAGTTTTGTGATGACAAGGGCATGGAGCAATGTGATGAGAGGGTTCATGGAGCATTGTGATGACAATGGCATGGAGCATTGT
The DNA here is from genome assembly GCF_964165515.1 of Mesoplodon bidens. Classification (NCBI taxonomy): domain Eukaryota; kingdom Metazoa; phylum Chordata; class Mammalia; order Artiodactyla; family Ziphiidae; genus Mesoplodon; species Mesoplodon bidens. The sequence goes on from NW_027671155.1 coordinate 2,778, forward strand.
GATGCCAAGGGTCATGGAGTTTGTGATGACAAAGATCATGAAGCATTTTGATGAGAAGGTCGTGGTGCAATGTGATGAGAATGGCAGGGAGCATTGTGATGACAGGGTCATGGAGCAATTTGATGAAAAGTGTCATGGAACATGTTGATGACAGTGGTTATGTAACATTGTGATGAAAAGGGTCATGGAGCCTTTGATGACAGGGGTTATGGTACATTGTGATGTCAGGGGTCATGGAGCATTGTGATGATAAGGGCATGTATCATTCTGATGACAGGGGTCATGGAACATTGTGATTACAGGGTTGAGGGAGTATTGTGATGACTAGTGATGGAACATTGTGGTATCAGTGGTGAGAGAGCATTTTGATGAGAAGTGCATGGAGCATTGTGATGAAAAGGTTTATGGAGCATTGTGATGAAAAGGTTGTGGAGCATTGTGATGAGTAGCGCATGGCGCATTGTGATGACATGGGTCAAGGAACATTGTGCTGACAAGCGCATGGAGCATTGTGATGACAAGGGTCATGGAGCATTGTACTGACAAAAGCAAGGAGCTTTGTGATGACAGGGGCCTGAAGCAATGTGATCCCAAGGTTCATGGAGGATTGTGAAGACAAGCGCATGGAGCATTGTGATGACAAGGTAATGTAGCATTTTGCTGACAAAGGCATAGAGCATTGTGATGACAAGGGTCATGGAGAACTGTGATGGCAAGCGTCACGGAGCTTTGTGATTACAGGGTTCATCGAGCATTGGGATGAGAAGGGCATGGATCATTGTGATGACAAGTGTCATGGAGCATTTTGCTGACAAGAGTCCCAGATCATTGTGTTTTCAGGGGTCATGGAGTGTTGTGATGACAGGTGATATGGGGCATTGTGATGAGAAGGTCATGGACAATTTGGCTGAAAGTGTTCATGGAGTATTGTGATGACAGGGGTCATGGAGCTTTGTGATGACAAGGGCATGGAGCATTGTAATTACAGTACTCTTGGAGAATTGTGATGACAGGGGTCATAGAGCCTTCTGATGACAAGGCCGTGGAACATTCTGATGGCAGGGGTCAAAGAGCATTGTTATGACAGTTGTAATGGAGCATTGTGAGGACAAGGCCATGAACCATTGGTCTGAGAAGTTGCATGGATTATTGTGATGAGAGTGGGCATGGAGCATTGTGATGATAAGGTCATGGACCATTGTGATGACAGGGGTCATGGAACATTGTGATGACAGGGGTGAGGGTGTATTGTGATGACTAGTGATGGAACATTGTGATATCAGTGGTGAGAGAGCATTATGATGAGAAGTGCATGTAGAATTGTGATGACGAGATTTATGGAGCATTGCGATGACAAAGTTGTGGAGCATTGTGATGACAAGTGCATGGCGCATTGTGATTACAGGGGTCTTGGAACATTGTGTTGACAAGGGTCATGGAGCCTTGTGATGACAAGGGCATGGATCATTGGTCTTAAATGATTCAGGGATTATTTTGATGAGAGTGGGCATGGAGCATTGTGATGACAAGGGCAGGGATCACTGTGATACATGAGTCAGGGAGGATGGTGATGACAAGGGCATGGAGAATTGTGATGAGAAGTGAATCGAGCATTTTGATGACAAGCGTCATGGAGCATTGTGATGACAACGGCATTGAGCAATGTGATGAGAGGGTTCATGGAGCATTGTGATGACAATAGCATGGAGCATTGTGATTCCAAGGATCAAGGAGCTTTGTGATGACAAAGGTCATGGAGCATTTTGATGACAAGGGCGTGGTGCATCGTGATGAGAAGGGCATGGAACTTCCTATGACAGGGCTCATGGAACATTGCGGTGACAAGTGCATGGAGAATTGTGATGACAAGAGCATGTAACATTGTGATGAGAAATGTCATGTAGCATTGTTATGAGGAGGACGTGGAGAAATGTGATGACAAGGGACTTGGAGCATTGTGATGATCAGGGAATGGATCATTGTGATGGCAAGACCGTGGAGCACAGTGATGAGACGTCCATGGATTATGTTGATGACGAGTGTCTTGGAGCACTCTAATTACAAGAGACATGGAGCATTGTGATTACAGGTGTCATGGAGCATTGTGATGACAGGGGTCATGGAGCATTGTGATGACAAGTGTCATGGAGCATTGTGATGACAAGCTTGTGGAGTATTGTGATGACATTTGGATGGAGAATTGCGATGAAAAAGGCATGGAGTCTTTTTATGAGAGTGTTCAAGGAGCATTCTGATGACAAATGTCAGGGAGCATTGTGATGACAAGTGTATTGAGCATTGTGATGACAATGGTCATGGCGCATTGTGATGACAAGGGCATGGAGTATTGTGATGACAGGCATCATGGAGCGTTGTGATGACAAGTGTTATGGAACATTGTGATCACAAGCATTTAGAGCATTGTGATGAAAGTGGTCATGGATCATTTTGATTTCAAGGAGCATGGAGCATTGTGATGCCAAGATCATGAAGCAATGTGATCCCAAGGTTCATGGAGGATTGTGATGACAAGCTCATGGAGGTTTGTGGTGACAAGGTCTTATAGAATTTTGCTGAAAAAGGCATGGAGCATTGTGATTACAGGAGTCTTGGAACATTGTGATGAAAAGAGCATGGATCATTGTGATGAAAAAGGCATGGAGCATTGTCATGACATGGTTCTAGTGCATACTGATAGCAAGTGCCAGGGAGCATTGTGATGACAAGTGTGTTGTGCATTGTGATGACTAAGGTCATGGAGCTTTGTGATGACATGGGCATTGATTACTGTGATGACAAGCATCATGGAGCATTGTGATCACAAGTGTTATGGAACATTGTGATCACAAGTGTTTGGATCATTGTGATGACAGAGTTCATGGATCATTTTGGTTTCAAGGAGCATGGAGCATTGTGATGACCAGGGCATGAAGCAATGTGATCCCAAGGTTCATGGAGGATTTTGATGACAAGCGCATGGAGCATTGTGATGACAAGGTCATGTAGCATTTTTCTGACAAAGGCATGGAGCATTGTGATGACAAAAGTGATAGATCACTGTGATGACAAGGGTCACGGAGCACTGGGATTAGAGGGGACATGGAACTTTGGGATGACATGAGCATGGATCTTGTGATGACAAGTGTCATGCAGTATTTTGAAGAAAAGAGTCCAGGATCATTGTGTTGTCAGGGGTCATGGAACATTGTGATTATTGTGGTCATGGAGCATTGTGATGACAGGGGTCATGGAGCATTGTGATGAGAACGTCATGGAGCATTGTGATGACAGGGGTCATGGATCATTGTGATGACAAGGGTCATGGAGCATTTTGATGACAAGAGTCCCGGATCATTGTGTTGTCAGGGGTCATGGAGTGTTGTGATGACAGTGGTCATGGAACATTGTGATGACAGGGGTCATGGAGAATAGTGATGACAAGGGAATGGAGCATTGTGATGACAAGGTCCTGGAGCATTGTGATGAGAAGACCATGGAGCCTTGTGATTACAAGGCTCATAGAGCATTCTGATGAAAATGGGCATGGAGAATTTTGATTACAGGGGTCATGGAGCATGGTGATTAAAAGGGCATGGAGCATTGTGATGAGAAGGCCATGGAGCATTCTGATGACATTAGTCATGGAACTTTGTGATGACAAGGGCATGGAGCACTGTGATTACAGGGGTCTTGGAGCATTGTGATGAAAAGTGTCATGGAGCCTTGTGATGGCAAGGCCGTGGAAAATTGTGATGGCAGTGGTCATGGAGCATTGTTATGACAGGGGTAATGGAGCATCATGATGACAAGGGCATGGAGCATAGTTCTGAAAATTTTCATGGATTATTGTGCTGAGAGTCGGCATGGCGCATTGTGATGACAAGGGCACGGAACACTGTGATACATGGGTCACGGAGGATTGTAATGACAAGGGGGTGGAGCATTGTGATGAGCATGTCATCGAGCACTGTGATGACAAGCGTCATGGAGTTTTGTGATGACAAGGGCATGGAGCAATGTGATGAGAGGGTTCATGGAGCATTGTGATGACAATGGCATGGAGCATTGTGATGCCAAGGGTCATGGAGTTTGTGATGACAAAGATCATGAAGCATTTTGATGAGAAGGTCGTGGTGCAATGTGATGAGAATGGCAGGGAGCATTGTGATGACAGGGTCATGGAGCAATTTGATGAAAAGTGTCATGGAACATGTTGATGACAGTGGTTATGTAACATTGTGATGAAAAGGGTCATGGAGCCTTTGATGACAGGGGTTATGGTACATTGTGATGTCAGGGGTCATGGAGCATTGTGATGATAAGGGCATGTATCATTCTGATGACAGGGGTCATGGAACATTGTGATTACAGGGTTGAGGGAGTATTGTGATGACTAGTGATGGAACATTGTGGTATCAGTGGTGAGAGAGCATTTTGATGAGAAGTGCATGGAGCATTGTGATGAAAAGGTTTATGGAGCATTGTGATGAAAAGGTTGTGGAGCATTGTGATGAGTAGCGCATGGCGCATTGTGATGACATGGGTCAAGGAACATTGTGCTGACAAGCGCATGGAGCATTGTGATGACAGGGGTCATGGAGCATTGTACTGACAAAAGCAAGGAGCTTTGTGATGACAGGGGCCTGAAGCAATGTGATCCCAAGGTTCATGGAGGATTGTGAAGACAAGCGCATGGAGCATTGTGATGACAAGGTAATGTAGCATTTTGCTGACAAAGGCATAGAGCATTGTGATGACAAGGGTCATGGAGAACTGTGATGGCAAGCGTCACGGAGCTTTGTGATTACAGGGTTCATCGAGCATTGGGATGAGAAGGGCATGGATCATTGTGATGACAAGTGTCATGGAGCATTTTGCTGACAAGAGTCCCAGATCATTGTGTTTTCAGGGGTCATGGAGTGTTGTGATGACAGGTGATATGGAGCATTGTGATGAGAAGGTCATGGACAATTTGGCTGAAAGTGTTCATGGAGTATTGTGATGACAGGGGTCATGGAGCTTTGTGATGACAAGGGCATGGAGCATTGTAATTACAGTACTCTTGGAGAATTGTGATGACAGGGGTCATAGAGCCTTCTGATGACAAGGCCGTGGAACATTCTGATGGCAGGGGTCAAAGAGCATTGTTATGACAGTTGTAATGGAGCATTGTGAGGACAAGGCCATGAACCATTGGTCTGAGAAGTTGCATGGATTATTGTGATGAGAGTGGGCATGGAGCATTGTGATGATAAGGTCATGGACCATTGTGATGACAGGGGTCATGGAACATTGTGATGACAGGGGTGAGGGTGTATTGTGATGACTAGTGATGGAACATTGTGATATCAGTGGTGAGAGAGCATTATGATGAGAAGTGCATGTAGAATTGTGATGACGAGATTTATGGAGCATTGCGATGACAAAGTTGTGGAGCATTGTGATGACAAGTGCATGGCGCATTGTGATTACAGGGGTCTTGGAACATTGTGTTGACAAGGGTCATGGAGCCTTGTGATGACAAGGGCATGGATCATTGGTCTTAAATGATTCAGGGATTATTTTGATGAGAGTGGGCATGGAGCATTGTGATGACAAGGGCAGGGATCACTGTGATACATGAGTCAGGGAGGATGGTGATGACAAGGGCATGGAGAATTGTGATGAGAAGTGAATCGAGCATTTTGATGACAAGCGTCATGGAGCATTGTGATGACAACGGCATTGAGCAATGTGATGAGAGGGTTCATGGAGCATTGTGATGACAATAGCATGGAGCATTGTGATTCCAAGGATCAAGGAGCTTTGTGATGACAAAGGTCATGGAGCATTTTGATGACAAGGGCGTGGTGCATCGTGATGAGAAGGGCATGGAACTTCCTATGACAGGGCTCATGGAACATTGCGGTGACAAGTGCATGGAGAATTGTGATGACAAGAGCATGTAACATTGTGATGAGAAATGTCATGTAGCATTGTTATGAGGAGGACGTGGAGAAATGTGATGACAAGGGACTTGGAGCATTGTGATGATCAGGGAATGGATCATTGTGATGGCAAGACCGTGGAGCACAGTGATGAGACGTCCATGGATTATGTTGATGACGAGTGTCTTGGAGCACTCTAATTACAAGAGACATGGAGCATTGTGATTACAGGTGTCATGGAGCATTGTGATGACAGGGGTCATGGAGCATTGTGATGACAAGTGTCATGGAGCATTGTGATGACAAGCTTGTGGAGTATTGTGATGACATTTGGATGGAGAATTGCGATGAAAAAGGCATGGAGTCTTTTTATGAGAGTGTTCAAGGAGCATTCTGATGACAAATGTCAGGGAGCATTGTGATGACAAGTGTATTGAGCATTGTGATGACAATGGTCATGGCGCATTGTGATGACAAGGGCATGGAGTATTGTGATGACAGGCATCATGGAGCGTTGTGATGACAAGTGTTATGGAACATTGTGATCACAAGCATTTAGAGCATTGTGATGAAAGTGGTCATGGATCATTTTGATTTCAAGGAGCATGGAGCATTGTGATGCCAAGATCATGAAGCAATGTGATCCCAAGGTTCATGGAGGATTGTGATGACAAGCTCATGGAGGTTTGTGGTGACAAGGTCTTATAGAATTTTGCTGAAAAAGGCATGGAGCATTGTGATTACAGGAGTCTTGGAACATTGTGATGAAAAGAGCATGGATCATTGTGATGAAAAAGGCATGGAGCATTGTCATGACATGGTTCTAGTGCATACTGATAGCAAGTGCCAGGGAGCATTGTGATGACAAGTGTGTTGTGCATTGTGATGACTAAGGTCATGGAGCTTTGTGATGACATGGGCATTGATTACTGTGATGACAAGCATCATGGAGCATTGTGATCACAAGTGTTATGGAACATTGTGATCACAAGTGTTTGGATCATTGTGATGACAGAGTTCATGGATCATTTTGATTTCAAGGAGCATGGAGCATTGTGATGACCAGGGCATGAAGCAATGTGATCCCAAGGTTCATGGAGGATTTTGATGACAAGCGCATGGAGCATTGTGATGACAAGGTCATGTAGCATTTTTCTGACAAAGGCATGGAGCATTGTGATGACAAAAGTGATAGATCACTGTGATGACAAGGGTCACGGAGCACTGGGATTAGAGGGGACATGGAACTTTGGGATGACATGAGCATGGATCTTGTGATGACAAGTGTCATGCAGTATTTTGAAGAAAAGAGTCCAGGATCATTGTGTTGTCAGGGGTCATGGAACATTGTGATTATTGTGGTCATGGAGCATTGTGATGACAGGGGTCATGGAGCATTGTGATGAGAACGTCATGGAGCATTGTGATGACAGGGGTCATGGATCATTGTGATGACAAGGGTCATGGAGCATTTTGATGACAAGAGTCCCGGATCATTGTGTTGTCAGGGGTCATGGAGTGTTGTGATGACAGTGGTCATGGAACATTGTGATGACAGGGGTCATGGAGAATAGTGATGACAAGGGAATGGAGCATTGTGATGACAAGGTCCTGGAGCATTGTGATGAGAAGACCATGGAGCCTTGTGATTACAAGGCTCATAGAGCATTCTGATGAAAATGGGCATGGAGAATTTTGATTACAGGGGTCATGGAGCATGGTGATTAAAAGGGCATGGAGCATTGTGATGAGAAGGCCATGGAGCATTCTGATGACATTAGTCATGGAACTTTGTGATGACAAGGGCATGGAGCACTGTGATTACAGGGGTCTTGGAGCATTGTGATGAAAAGTGTCATGGAGCCTTGTGATGGCAAGGCCGTGGAAAATTGTGATGGCAGTGGTCATGGAGCATTGTTATGACAGGGGTAATGGAGCATCATGATGACAAGGGCATGGAGCATAGTTCTGAAAATTTTCATGGATTATTGTGCTGAGAGTCGGCATGGCGCATTGTGATGACAAGGGCACGGAACACTGTGATACATGGGTCACGGAGGATTGTAATGACAAGGGGGTGGAGCATTGTGATGAGCATGTCATCGAGCACTGTGATGACAAGCGTCATGGAGTTTTGTGATGACAAGGGCATGGAGCAATGTGATGAGAGGGTTCATGGAGCATTGTGATGACAATGGCATGGAGCATTGTGATGCCAAGGGTCATGGAGTTTGTGATGACAAAGATCATGAAGCATTTTGATGAGAAGGTCGTGGTGCAATGTGATGAGAATGGCAGGGAGCATTGTGATGACAGGGTCATGGAGCAATTTGATGAAAAGTGTCATGGAACATGTTGATGACAGTGGTTATGTAACATTGTGATGAAAAGGGTCATGGAGCCTTTGATGACAGGGGTTATGGTACATTGTGATGTCAGGGGTCATGGAGCATTGTGATGATAAGGGCATGTATCATTCTGATGACAGGGGTCATGGAACATTGTGATTACAGGGTTGAGGGAGTATTGTGATGACTAGTGATGGAACATTGTGGTATCAGTGGTGAGAGAGCATTTTGATGAGAAGTGCATGGAGCATTGTGATGAAAAGGTTTATGGAGCATTGTGATGAAAAGGTTGTGGAGCATTGTGATGAGTAGCGCATGGCGCATTGTGATGACATGGGTCAAGGAACATTGTGCTGACAAGCGCATGGAGCATTGTGATGACAGGGGTCATGGAGCATTGTACTGACAAAAGCAAGGAGCTTTGTGATGACAGGGGCCTGAAGCAATGTGATCCCAAGGTTCATGGAGGATTGTGAAGACAAGCGCATGGAGCATTGTGATGACAAGGTAATGTAGCATTTTGCTGACAAAGGCATAGAGCATTGTGATGACAAGGGTCATGGAGAACTGTGATGGCAAGCGTCACGGAGCTTTGTGATTACAGGGTTCATCGAGCATTGGGATGAGAAGGGCATGGATCATTGTGATGACAAGTGTCATGGAGCATTTTGCTGACAAGAGTCCCAGATCATTGTGTTTTCAGGGGTCATGGAGTGTTGTGATGACAGGTGATATGGGGCATTGTGATGAGAAGGTCATGGACAATTTGGCTGAAAGTGTTCATGGAGTATTGTGATGACAGGGGTCATGGAGCTTTGTGATGACAAGGGCATGGAGCATTGTAATTACAGTACTCTTGGAGAATTGTGATGACAGGGGTCATAGAGCCTTCTGATGACAAGGCCGTGGAACATTCTGATGGCAGGGGTCAAAGAGCATTGTTATGACAGTTGTAATGGAGCATTGTGAGGACAAGGCCATGAACCATTGGTCTGAGAAGTTGCATGGATTATTGTGATGAGAGTGGGCATGGAGCATTGTGATGATAAGGTCATGGACCATTGTGATGACAGGGGTCATGGAACATTGTGATGACAGGGGTGAGGGTGTATTGTGATGACTAGTGATGGAACATTGTGATATCAGTGGTGAGAGAGCATTATGATGAGAAGTGCATGTAGAATTGTGATGACGAGATTTATGGAGCATTGCGATGACAAAGTTGTGGAGCATTGTGATGACAAGTGCATGGCGCATTGTGATTACAGGGGTCTTGGAACATTGTGTTGACAAGGGTCATGGAGCCTTGTGATGACAAGGGCATGGATCATTGGTCTTAAATGATTCAGGGATTATTTTGATGAGAGTGGGCATGGAGCATTGTGATGACAAGGGCAGGGATCACTGTGATACATGAGTCAGGGAGGATGGTGATGACAAGGGCATGGAGAATTGTGATGAGAAGTGAATCGAGCATTTTGATGACAAGCGTCATGGAGCATTGTGATGACAACGGCATTGAGCAATGTGATGAGAGGGTTCATGGAGCATTGTGATGACAATAGCATGGAGCATTGTGATTCCAAGGATCAAGGAGCTTTGTGATGACAAAGGTCATGGAGCATTTTGATGACAAGGGCGTGGTGCATCGTGATGAGAAGGGCATGGAACTTCCTATGACAGGGCTCATGGAACATTGCGGTGACAAGTGCATGGAGAATTGTGATGACAAGAGCATGTAACATTGTGATGAGAAATGTCATGTAGCATTGTTATGAGGAGGACGTGGAGAAATGTGATGACAAGGGACTTGGAGCATTGTGATGATCAGGGAATGGATCATTGTGATGGCAAGACCGTGGAGCACAGTGATGAGACGTCCATGGATTATGTTGATGACGAGTGTCTTGGAGCACTCTAATTACAAGAGACATGGAGCATTGTGATTACAGGTGTCATGGAGCATTGTGATGACAGGGGTCATGGAGCATTGTGATGACAAGTGTCATGGAGCATTGTGATGACAAGCTTGTGGAGTATTGTGATGACATTTGGATGGAGAATTGCGATGAAAAAGGCATGGAGTCTTTTTATGAGAGTGTTCAAGGAGCATTCTGATGACAAATGTCAGGGAGCATTGTGATGACAAGTGTATTGAGCATTGTGATGACAATGGTCATGGCGCATTGTGATGACAAGGGCATGGAGTATTGTGATGACAGGCATCATGGAGCGTTGTGATGACAAGTGTTATGGAACATTGTGATCACAAGCATTTAGAGCATTGTGATGAAAGTGGTCATGGATCATTTTGATTTCAAGGAGCATGGAGCATTGTGATGCCAAGATCATGAAGCAATGTGATCCCAAGGTTCATGGAGGATTGTGATGACAAGCTCATGGAGGTTTGTGGTGACAAGGTCTTATAGAATTTTGCTGAAAAAGGCATGGAGCATTGTGATTACAGGAGTCTTGGAACATTGTGATGAAAAGAGCATGGATCATTGTGATGAAAAAGGCATGGAGCATTGTCATGACATGGTTCTAGTGCATACTGATAGCAAGTGCCAGGGAGCATTGTGATGACAAGTGTGTTGTGCATTGTGATGACTAAGGTCATGGAGCTTTGTGATGACATGGGCATTGATTACTGTGATGACAAGCATCATGGAGCATTGTGATCACAAGTGTTATGGAACATTGTGATCACAAGTGTTTGGATCATTGTGATGACAGAGTTCATGGATCATTTTGATTTCAAGGAGCATGGAGCATTGTGATGACCAGGGCATGAAGCAATGTGATCCCAAGGTTCATGGAGGATTTTGATGACAAGCGCATGGAGCATTGTGATGACAAGGTCATGTAGCATTTTTCTGACAAAGGCATGGAGCATTGTGATGACAAAAGTGATAGATCACTGTGATGACAAGGGTCACGGAGCACTGGGATTAGAGGGGACATGGAACTTTGGGATGACATGAGCATGGATCTTGTGATGACAAGTGTCATGCAGTATTTTGAAGAAAAGAGTCCAGGATCATTGTGTTGTCAGGGGTCATGGAACATTGTGATTATTGTGGTCATGGAGCATTGTGATGACAGGGGTCATGGAGCATTGTGATGAGAACGTCATGGAGCATTGTGATGACAGGGGTCATGGATCATTGTGATGACAAGGGTCATGGAGCATTTTGATGACAAGAGTCCCGGATCATTGTGTTGTCAGGGGTCATGGAGTGTTGTGATGACAGTGGTCATGGAACATTGTGATGACAGGGGTCATGGAGAATAGTGATGACAAGGGAATGGAGCATTGTGATGACAAGGTCCTGGAGCATTGTGATGAGAAGACCATGGAGCCTTGTGATTACAAGGCTCATAGAGCATTCTGATGAAAATGGGCATGGAGAATTTTGATTACAGGGGTCATGGAGCATGGTGATTAAAAGGGCATGGAGCATTGTGATGAGAAGGCCATGGAGCATTCTGATGACATTAGTCATGGAACTTTGTGATGACAAGGGCATGGAGCACTGTGATTACAGGGGTCTTGGAGCATTGTGATGAAAAGTGTCATGGAGCCTTGTGATGGCAAGGCCGTGGAAAATTGTGATGGCAGTGGTCATGGAGCATTGTTATGACAGGGGTAATGGAGCATCATGATGACAAGGGCATGGAGCATAGTTCTGAAAATTTTCATGGATTATTGTGCTGAGAGTCGGCATGGCGCATTGTGATGACAAGGGCACGGAACACTGTGATACATGGGTCACGGAGGATTGTAATGACAAGGGGGTGGAGCATTGTGATGAGCATGTCATCGAGCACTGTGATGACAAGCGTCATGGAGTTTTGTGATGACAAGGGCATGGAGCAATGTGATGAGAGGGTTCATGGAGCATTGTGATGACAATGGCATGGAGCATTGTGATGCCAAGGGTCATGGAGTTTGTGATGACAAAGATCATGAAGCATTTTGATGAGAAGGTCGTGGTGCAATGTGATGAGAATGGCAGGGAGCATTGTGATGACAGGGTCATGGAGCAATTTGATGAAAAGTGTCATGGAACATGTTGATGACAGTGGTTATGTAACATTGTGATGAAAAGGGTCATGGAGCCTTTGATGACAGGGGTTATGGTACATTGTGATGTCAGGGGTCATGGAGCATTGTGATGATAAGGGCATGTATCATTCTGATGACAGGGGTCATGGAACATTGTGATTACAGGGTTGAGGGAGTATTGTGATGACTAGTGATGGAACATTGTGGTATCTGTGGTGAGAGAGCATTTTGATGAGAAGTGCATGGAGCATTGTGATGAAAAGGTTTATGGAGCATTGTGATGAAAAGGTTGTGGAGCATTGTGATGAGTAGCGCATGGCGCATTGTGATGACATGGGTCAAGGAACATTGTGCTGACAAGCGCATGGAGCATTGTGATGACAGGGGTCATGGAGCATTGTACTGACAAAAGCAAGGAGCTTTGTGATGACAGGGGCCTGAAGCAATGTGATCCCAAGGTTCATGGAGGATTGTGAAGACAAGCGCATGGAGCATTGTGATGACAAGGTAATGTAGCATTTTGCTGACAAAGGCATAGAGCATTGTGATGACAAGGGTCATGGAGAACTGTGATGGCAAGCGTCACGGAGCTTTGTGATTACAGGGTTCATCGAGCATTGGGATGAGAAGGGCATGGATCATTGTGATGACAAGTGTCATGGAGCATTTTGCTGACAAGAGTCCCAGATCATTGTGTTTTCAGGGGTCATGGAGTGTTGTGATGACAGGTGATATGGAGCATTGTGATGAGAAGGTCATGGACAATTTGGCTGAAAGTGTTCATGGAGTATTGTGATGACAGGGGTCATGGAGCTTTGTGATGACAAGGGCATGGAGCATTGTAATTACAGTACTCTTGGAGAATTGTGATGACAGGGGTCATAGAGCCTTCTGATGACAAGGCCGTGGAACATTCTGATGGCAGGGGTCAAAGAGCATTGTTATGACAGTTGTAATGGAGCATTGTGAGGACAAGGCCATGAACCATTGGTCTGAGAAGTTGCATGGATTATTGTGATGAGAGTGGGCATGGAGCATTGTGATGATAAGGTCATGGACCATTGTGATGACAGGGGTCATGGAACATTGTGATGACAGGGGTGAGGGTGTATTGTGATGACTAGTGATGGAACATTGTGATATCAGTGGTGAGAGAGCATTATGATGAGAAGTGCATGTAGAATTGTGATGACGAGATTTATGGAGCATTGCGATGACAAAGTTGTGGAGCATTGTGATGACAAGTGCATGGCGCATTGTGATTACAGGGGTCTTGGAACATTGTGTTGACAAGGGTCATGGAGCCTTGTGATGACAAGGGCATGGATCATTGGTCTTAAATGATTCAGGGATTATTTTGATGAGAGTGGGCATGGAGCATTGTGATGACAAGGGCAGGGATCACTGTGATACATGAGTCAGGGAGGATGGTGATGACAAGGGCATGGAGAATTGTGATGAGAAGTGAATCGAGCATTTTGATGACAAGCGTCATGGAGCATTGTGATGACAACGGCATTGAGCAATGTGATGAGAGGGTTCATGGAGCATTGTGATGACAATAGCATGGAGCATTGTGATTCCAAGGATCAAGGAGCTTTGTGATGACAAAGGTCATGGAGCATTTTGATGACAAGGGCGTGGTGCATCGTGATGAGAAGGGCATGGAACTTCCTATGACAGGGCTCATGGAACATTGCGGTGACAAGTGCATGGAGAATTGTGATGACAAGAGCATGTAACATTGTGATGAGAAATGTCATGTAGCATTGTTATGAGGAGGACGTGGAGAAATGTGATGACAAGGGACTTGGAGCATTGTGATGATCAGGGAATGGATCATTGTGATGGCAAGACCGTGGAGCACAGTGATGAGACGTCCATGGATTATGTTGATGACGAGTGTCTTGGAGCACTCTAATTACAAGAGACATGGAGCATTGTGATTACAGGTGTCATGGAGCATTGTGATGACAGGGGTCATGGAGCATTGTGATGACAAGTGTCATGGAGCATTGTGATGACAAGCTTGTGGAGTATTGTGATGACATTTGGATGGAGAATTGCGATGAAAAAGGCATGGAGTCTTTTTATGAGAGTGTTCAAGGAGCATTCTGATGACAAATGTCAGGGAGCATTGTGATGACAAGTGTATTGAGCATTGTGATGACAATGGTCATGGCGCATTGTGATGACAAGGGCATGGAGTATTGTGATGACAGGCATCATGGAGCGTTGTGATGACAAGTGTTATGGAACATTGTGATCACAAGCATTTAGAGCATTGTGATGAAAGTGGTCATGGATCATTTTGATTTCAAGGAGCATGGAGCATTGTGATGCCAAGATCATGAAGCAATGTGATCCCAAGGTTCATGGAGGATTGTGATGACAAGCTCATGGAGGTTTGTGGTGACAAGGTCTTATAGAATTTTGCTGAAAAAGGCATGGAGCATTGTGATTACAGGAGTCTTGGAACATTGTGATGAAAAGAGCATGGATCATTGTGATGAAAAAGGCATGGAGCTTTGTCATGACATGGTTCTAGTGCATACTGATAGCAAGTGCCAGGGAGCATTGTGATGACAAGTGTGTTGTGCATTGTGATGACTAAGGTCATGGAGCTTTGTGATGACATGGGCATTGATTACTGTGATGACAAGCATCATGGAGCATTGTGATCACAAGTGTTATGGAACATTGTGATCACAAGTGTTTGGATCATTGTGATGACAGAGTTCATGGATCATTTTGATTTCAAGGAGCATGGAGCATTGTGATGACCAGGGCATGAAGCAATGTGATCCCAAGGTTCATGGAGGATTTTGATGACAAGCGCATGGAGCATTGTGATGACAAGGTCATGTAGCATTTTTCTGACAAAGGCATGGAGCATTGTGATGACAAAAGTGATAGATCACTGTGATGACAAGGGTCACGGAGCACTGGGATTAGAGGGGACATGGAACTTTGGGATGACATGAGCATGGATCTTGTGATGACAAGTGTCATGCAGTATTTTGAAGAAAAGAGTCCAGGATCATTGTGTTGTCAGGGGTCATGGAACATTGTGATTATTGTGGTCATGGAGCATTGTGATGACAGGGGTCATGGAGCATTGTGATGACAAGGGTCATGGAGCATTTTGATGACAAGAGTCCCGGATCATTGTGTTGTCAGGGGTCATGGAGTGTTGTGATGACAGTGGTCATGGAACATTGTGATGACAGGGGTCATGGAGAATAGTGATGACAAGGGAATGGAGCATTGTGATGACAAGGTCCTGGAGCATTGTGATGAGAAGACCATGGAGCCTTGTGATTACAAGGCTCATAGAGCATTCTGATGAAAATGGGCATGGAGAATTTTGATTACAGGGGTCATGGAGCATGGTGATTAAAAGGGCATGGAGCATTGTGATGAGAAGGCCATGGAGCACTCTGATGACATTAGTCATGGAACTTTGTGATGACAAGGGCATGGAGCACTGTGATTACAGGGGTCTTGGAGCATTGTGATGAAAAGTGTCATGGAGCCTTGTGATGGCAAGGCCGTGGAAAATTGTGATGGCAGTGGTCATGGAGCATTGTTATGACAGGGGTAATGGAGCATCATGATGACAAGGGCATGGAGCATAGTTCTGAAAATTTTCATGGATTATTGTGCTGAGAGTCGGCATGGCGCATTGTGATGACAAGGGCACGGAACACTGTGATACATGGGTCACGGAGGATTGTAATGACAAGGGGGTGGAGCATTGTGATGAGCATGTCATCGAGCACTGTGATGACAAGCGTCATGGAGTTTTGTGATGACAAGGGCATGGAGCAATGTGATGAGAGGGTTCATGGAGCATTGTGATGACAATGGCATGGAGCATTGTGATGCCAAGGGTCATGGAGTTTGTGATGACAAAGATCATGAAGCATTTTGATGAGAAGGTCGTGGTGCAATGTGATGAGAATGGCAGGGAGCATTGTGATGACAGGGTCATGGAGCAATTTGATGAAAAGTGTCATGGAACATGTTGATGACAGTGGTTATGTAACATTGTGATGAAAAGGGTCATGGAGCCTTTGATGACAGGGGTTATGGTACATTGTGATGTCAGGGGTCATGGAGCATTGTGATGATAAGGGCATGTATCATTCTGATGACAGGGGTCATGGAACATTGTGATTACAGGGTTGAGGGAGTACTGTGATGACTAGTGATGGAACATTGTGGTATCAGTGGTGAGAGAGCATTTTGATGAGAAGTGCATGGAGCATTGTGATGAAAAGGTTTATGGAGCATTGTGATGAAAAGGTTGTGGAGCATTGTGATGAGTAGCGCATGGCGCATTGTGATGACATGGGTCAAGGAACATTGTGCTGACAAGCGCATGGAGCATTGTGATGACAGGGGTCATGGAGCATTGTACTGACAAAAGCAAGGAGCTTTGTGATGACAGGGGCCTGAAGCAATGTGATCCCAAGGTTCATGGAGGATTGTGAAGACAAGCGCATGGAGCATTGTGATGACAAGGTAATGTAGCATTTTGCTGACAAAGGCATAGAGCATTGTGATGACAAGGGTCATGGAGAACTGTGATGGCAAGCGTCACGGAGCTTTGTGATTACAGGGTTCATCGAGCATTGGGATGAGAAGGGCATGGATCATTGTGATGACAAGTGTCATGGAGCATTTTGCTGACAAGAGTCCCAGATCATTGTGTTTTCAGGGGTCATGGAGTGTTGTGATGACAGGTGATATGGAGCATTGTGATGAGAAGGTCATGGACAATTTGGCTGAAAGTGTTCATGGAGTATTGTGATGACAGGGGTCATGGAGCTTTGTGATGACAAGGGCATGGAGCATTGTAATTACAGTACTCTTGGAGAATTGTGATGACAGGGGTCATAGAGCCTTCTGATGACAAGGCCGTGGAACATTCTGATGGCAGGGGTCAAAGAGCATTGTTATGACAGTTGTAATGGAGCATTGTGAGGACAAGGCCATGAACCATTGGTCTGAGAAGTTGCATGGATTATTGTGATGAGAGTGGGCATGGAGCATTGTGATGATAAGGTCATGGACCATTGTGATGACAGGGGTCATGGAACATTGTGATGACAGGGGTGAGGGTGTATTGTGATGACTAGTGATGGAACATTGTGATATCAGTGGTGAGAGAGCATTATGATGAGAAGTGCATGTAGAATTGTGATGACGAGATTTATGGAGCATTGCGATGACAAAGTTGTGGAGCATTGTGATGACAAGTGCATGGCGCATTGTGATTACAGGGGTCTTGGAACATTGTGTTGACAAGGGTCATGGAGCCTTGTGATGACAAGGGCATGGATCATTGGTCTTAAATGATTCAGGGATTATTTTGATGAGAGTGGGCATGGAGCATTGTGATGACAAGGGCAGGGATCACTGTGATACATGAGTCAGGGAGGATGGTGATGACAAGGGCATGGAGAATTGTGATGAGAAGTGAATCGAGCATTTTGATGACAAGCGTCATGGAGCATTGTGATGACAACGGCATTGAGCAATGTGATGAGAGGGTTCATGGAGCATTGTGATGACAATAGCATGGAGCATTGTGATTCCAAGGATCAAGGAGCTTTGTGATGACAAAGGTCATGGAGCATTTTGATGACAAGGGCGTGGTGCATCGTGATGAGAAGGGCATGGAACTTCCTATGACAGGGCTCATGGAACATTGCGGTGACAAGTGCATGGAGAATTGTGATGACAAGAGCATGTAACATTGTGATGAGAAATGTCATGTAGCATTGTTATGAGGAGGACGTGGAGAAATGTGATGACAAGGGACTTGGAGCATTGTGATGATCAGGGAATGGATCATTGTGATGGCAAGACCGTGGAGCACAGTGATGAGACGTCCATGGATTATGTTGATGACGAGTGTCTTGGAGCACTCTAATTACAAGAGACATGGAGCATTGTGATTACAGGTGTCATGGAGCATTGTGATGACAGGGGTCATGGAGCATTGTGATGACAAGTGTCATGGAGCATTGGTGATGACAAGCTTGTGGAGTATTGTGATGACATTTGGATGGAGAATTGCGATGAAAAAGGCATGGAGTCTTTTTATGAGAGTGTTCAAGGAGCATTCTGATGACAAATGTCAGGGAGCATTGTGATGACAAGTGTATTGAGCATTGTGATGACAATGGTCATGGCGCATTGTGATGACAAGGGCATGGAGTATTGTGATGACAGGCATCATGGAGCGTTGTGATGACAAGTGTTATGGAACATTGTGATCACAAGCATTTAGAGCATTGTGATGAAAGTGGTCATGGATCATTTTGATTTCAAGGAGCATGGAGCATTGTGATGCCAAGATCATGAAGCAATGTGATCCCAAGGTTCATGGAGGATTGTGATGACAAGCTCATGGAGGTTTGTGGTGACAAGGTCTTATAGAATTTTGCTGAAAAAGGCATGGAGCATTGTGATTACAGGAGTCTTGGAACATTGTGATGAAAAGAGCATGGATCATTGTGATGAAAAAGGCATGGAGCATTGTCATGACATGGTTCTAGTGCATACTGATAGCAAGTGCCAGGGAGCATTGTGATGACAAGTGTGTTGTGCATTGTGATGACTAAGGTCATGGAGCTTTGTGATGACATGGGCATTGATTACTGTGATGACAAGCATCATGGAGCATTGTGATCACAAGTGTTATGGAACATTGTGATCACAAGTGTTTGGATCATTGTGATGACAGAGTTCATGGATCATTTTGATTTCAAGGAGCATGGAGCATTGTGATGACCAGGGCATGAAGCAATGTGATCCCAAGGTTCATGGAGGATTTTGATGACAAGCGCATGGAGCATTGTGATGACAAGGTCATGTAGCATTTTTCTGACAAAGGCATGGAGCATTGTGATGACAAAAGTGATAGATCACTGTGATGACAAGGGTCACGGAGCACTGGGATTAGAGGGGACATGGAACTTTGGGATGACATGAGCATGGATCTTGTGATGACAAGTGTCATGCAGTATTTTGAAGAAAAGAGTCCAGGATCATTGTGTTGTCAGGGGTCATGGAACTTTGTGATTATTGTGGTCATGGAGCATTGTGATGACAGGGGTCATGGAGCATTGTGATGAGAACGTCATGGAGCATTGTGATGACAGGGGTCATGGATCATTGTGATGACAAGGGTCATGGAGCATTTTGATGACAAGAGTCCCGGATCATTGTGTTGTCAGGGGTCATGGAGTGTTGTGATGACAGTGGTCATGGAACATTGTGATGACAGGGGTCATGGAGAATAGTGATGACAAGGGAATGGAGCATTGTGATGACAAGGTCCTGGAGCATTGTGATGAGAAGACCATGGAGCCTTGTGATTACAAGGCTCATAGAGCATTCTGATGAAAATGGGCATGGAGAATTTTGATTACAGGGGTCATGGAGCATGGTGATTAAAAGGGCATGGAGCATTGTGATGAGAAGGCCATGGAGCATTCTGATGACATTAGTCATGGAACTTTGTGATGACAAGGGCATGGAGCACTGTGATTACAGGGGTCTTGGAGCATTGTGATGAAAAGTGTCATGGAGCCTTGTGATGGCAAGGCCGTGGAAAATTGTGATGGCAGTGGTCATGGAGCATTGTTATGACAGGGGTAATGGAGCATCATGATGACAAGGGCATGGAGCATAGTTCTGAAAATTTTCATGGATTATTGTGCTGAGAGTCGGCATGGCGCATTGTGATGACAAGGGCACGGAACACTGTGATACATGGGTCACGGAGGATTGTAATGACAAGGGGGTGGAGCATTGTGATGAGCATGTCATCGAGCACTGTGATGACAAGCGTCATGGAGTTTTGTGATGACAAGGGCATGGAGCAATGTGATGAGAGGGTTCATGGAGCATTGTGATGACAATGGCATGGAGCATTGTGATGCCAAGGGTCATGGAGTTTGTGATGACAAAGATCATGAAGCATTTTGATGAGAAGGTCGTGGTGCAATGTGATGAGAATGGCAGGGAGCATTGTGATGACAGGGTCATGGAGCAATTTGATGAAAAGTGTCATGGAACATGTTGATGACAGTGGTTATGTAACATTGTGATGAAAAGGGTCATGGAGCCTTTGATGACAGGGGTTATGGTACATTGTGATGTCAGGGGTCATGGAGCATTGTGATGATAAGGGCATGTATCATTCTGATGACAGGGGTCATGGAACATTGTGATTACAGGGTTGAGGGAGTATTGTGATGACTAGTGATGGAACATTGTGGTATCAGTGGTGAGAGAGCATTTTGATGAGAAGTGCATGGAGCATTGTGATGAAAAGGTTTATGGAGCATTGTGATGAAAAGGTTGTGGAGCATTGTGATGAGTAGCGCATGGCGCATTGTGATGACATGGGTCAAGGAACATTGTGCTGACAAGCGCATGGAGCATTGTGATGACAGGGGTCATGGAGCATTGTACTGACAAAAGCAAGGAGCTTTGTGATGACAGGGGCCTGAAGCAATGTGATCCCAAGGTTCATGGAGGATTGTGAAGACAAGCGCATGGAGCATTGTGATGACAAGGTAATGTAGCATTTTGCTGACAAAGGCATAGAGCATTGTGATGACAAGGGTCATGGAGAACTGTGATGGCAAGCGTCACGGAGCTTTGTGATTACAGGGTTCATCGAGCATTGGGATGAGAAGGGCATGGATCATTGTGATGACAAGTGTCATGGAGCATTTTGCTGACAAGAGTCCCAGATCATTGTGTTTTCAGGGGTCATGGAGTGTTGTGATGACAGGTGATATGGGGCATTGTGATGAGAAGGTCATGGACAATTTGGCTGAAAGTGTTCATGGAGTATTGTGATGACAGGGGTCATGGAGCTTTGTGATGACAAGGGCATGGAGCATTGTAATTACAGTACTCTTGGAGAATTGTGATGACAGGGGTCATAGAGCCTTCTGATGACAAGGCCGTGGAACATTCTGATGGCAGGGGTCAAAGAGCATTGTTATGACAGTTGTAATGGAGCATTGTGAGGACAAGGCCATGAACCATTGGTCTGAGAAGTTGCATGGATTATTGTGATGAGAGTGGGCATGGAGCATTGTGATGATAAGGTCATGGACCATTGTGATGACAGGGGTCATGGAACATTGTGATGACAGGGGTGAGGGTGTATTGTGATGACTAGTGATGGAACATTGTGATATCAGTGGTGAGAGAGCATTATGATGAGAAGTGCATGTAGAATTGTGATGACGAGATTTATGGAGCATTGCGATGACAAAGTTGTGGAGCATTGTGATGACAAGTGCATGGCGCATTGTGATTACAGGGGTCTTGGAACATTGTGTTGACAAGGGTCATGGAGCCTTGTGATGACAAGGGCATGGATCATTGGTCTTAAATGATTCAGGGATTATTTTGATGAGAGTGGGCATGGAGCATTGTGATGACAAGGGCAGGGATCACTGTGATACATGAGTCAGGGAGGATGGTGATGACAAGGGCATGGAGAATTGTGATGAGAAGTGAATCGAGCATTTTGATGACAAGCGTCATGGAGCATTGTGATGACAACGGCATTGAGCAATGTGATGAGAGGGTTCATGGAGCATTGTGATGACAATAGCATGGAGCATTGTGATTCCAAGGATCAAGGAGCTTTGTGATGACAAAGGTCATGGAGCATTTTGATGACAAGGGCGTGGTGCATCGTGATGAGAAGGGCATGGAACTTCCTATGACAGGGCTCATGGAACATTGCGGTGACAAGTGCATGGAGAATTGTGATGACAAGAGCATGTAACATTGTGATGAGAAATGTCATGTAGCATTGTTATGAGGAGGACGTGGAGAAATGTGATGACAAGGGACTTGGAGCATTGTGATGATCAGGGAATGGATCATTGTGATGGCAAGACCGTGGAGCACAGTGATGAGACGTCCATGGATTATGTTGATGACGAGTGTCTTGGAGCACTCTAATTACAAGAGACATGGAGCATTGTGATTACAGGTGTCATGGAGCATTGTGATGACAGGGGTCATGGAGCATTGTGATGACAAGTGTCATGGAGCATTGGTGATGACAAGCTTGTGGAGTATTGTGATGACATTTGGATGGAGAATTGCGATGAAAAAGGCATGGAGTCTTTTTATGAGAGTGTTCAAGGAGCATTCTGATGACAAATGTCAGGGAGCATTGTGATGACAAGTGTATTGAGCATTGTGATGACAATGGTCATGGCGCATTGTGATGACAAGGGCATGGAGTATTGTGATGACAGGCATCATGGAGCGTTGTGATGACAAGTGTTATGGAACATTGTGATCACAAGCATTTAGAGCATTGTGATGAAAGTGGTCATGGATCATTTTGATTTCAAGGAGCATGGAGCATTGTGATGCCAAGATCATGAAGCAATGTGATCCCAAGGTTCATGGAGGATTGTGATGACAAGCTCATGGAGGTTTGTGGTGACAAGGTCTTATAGAATTTTGCTGAAAAAGGCATGGAGCATTGTGATTACAGGAGTCTTGGAACATTGTGATGAAAAGAGCATGGATCATTGTGATGAAAAAGGCATGGAGCATTGTCATGACATGGTTCTAGTGCATACTGATAGCAAGTGCCAGGGAGCATTGTGATGACAAGTGTGTTGTGCATTGTGATGACTAAGGTCATGGAGCTTTGTGATGACATGGGCATTGATTACTGTGATGACAAGCATCATGGAGCATTGTGATCACAAGTGTTATGGAACATTGTGATCACAAGTGTTTGGATCATTGTGATGACAGAGTTCATGGATCATTTTGATTTCAAGGAGCATGGAGCATTGTGATGACCAGGGCATGAAGCAATGTGATCCCAAGGTTCATGGAGGATTTTGATGACAAGCGCATGGAGCATTGTGATGACAAGGTCATGTAGCATTTTTCTGACAAAGGCATGGAGCATTGTGATGACAAAAGTGATAGATCACTGTGATGACAAGGGTCACGGAGCACTGGGATTAGAGGGGACATGGAACTTTGGGATGACATGAGCATGGATCTTGTGATGACAAGTGTCATGCAGTATTTTGAAGAAAAGAGTCCAGGATCATTGTGTTGTCAGGGGTCATGGAACTTTGTGATTATTGTGGTCATGGAGCATTGTGATGACAGGGGTCATGGAGCATTGTGATGAGAACGTCATGGAGCATTGTGATGACAGGGGTCATGGATCATTGTGATGACAAGGGTCATGGAGCATTTTGATGACAAGAGTCCCGGATCATTGTGTTGTCAGGGGTCATGGAGTGTTGTGATGACAGTGGTCATGGAACATTGTGATGACAGGGGTCATGGAGAATAGTGATGACAAGGGAATGGAGCATTGTGATGACAAGGTCCTGGAGCATTGTGATGAGAAGACCATGGAGCCTTGTGATTACAAGGCTCATAGAGCATTCTGATGAAAATGGGCATGGAGAATTTTGATTACAGGGGTCATGGAGCATGGTGATTAAAAGGGCATGGAGCATTGTGATGAGAAGGCCATGGAGCATTCTGATGACATTAGTCATGGAACTTTGTGATGACAAGGGCATGGAGCACTGTGATTACAGGGGTCTTGGAGCATTGTGATGAAAAGTGTCATGGAGCCTTGTGATGGCAAGGCCGTGGAAAATTGTGATGGCAGTGGTCATGGAGCATTGTTATGACAGGGGTAATGGAGCATCATGATGACAAGGGCATGGAGCATAGTTCTGAAAATTTTCATGGATTATTGTGCTGAGAGTCGGCATGGCGCATTGTGATGACAAGGGCACGGAACACTGTGATACATGGGTCACGGAGGATTGTAATGACAAGGGGGTGGAGCATTGTGATGAGCATGTCATCGAGCACTGTGATGACAAGCGTCATGGAGTTTTGTGATGACAAGGGCATGGAGCAATGTGATGAGAGGGTTCATGGAGCATTGTGATGACAATGGCATGGAGCATTGTGATGCCAAGGGTCATGGAGTTTGTGATGACAAAGATCATGAAGCATTTTGATGAGAAGGTCGTGGTGCAATGTGATGAGAATGGCAGGGAGCATTGTGATGACAGGGTCATGGAGCAATTTGATGAAAAGTGTCATGGAACATGTTGATGACAGTGGTTATGTAACATTGTGATGAAAAGGGTCATGGAGCCTTTGATGACAGGGGTTATGGTACATTGTGATGTCAGGGGTCATGGAGCATTGTGATGATAAGGGCATGTATCATTCTGATGACAGGGGTCATGGAACATTGTGATTACAGGGTTGAGGGAGTATTGTGATGACTAGTGATGGAACATTGTGGTATCAGTGGTGAGAGAGCATTTTGATGAGAAGTGCATGGAGCATTGTGATGAAAAGGTTTATGGAGCATTGTGATGAAAAGGTTGTGGAGCATTGTGATGAGTAGCGCATGGCGCATTGTGATGACATGGGTCAAGGAACATTGTGCTGACAAGCGCATGGAGCATTGTGATGACAGGGGTCATGGAGCATTGTACTGACAAAAGCAAGGAGCTTTGTGATGACAGGGGCCTGAAGCAATGTGATCCCAAGGTTCATGGAGGATTGTGAAGACAAGCGCATGGAGCATTGTGATGACAAGGTAATGTAGCATTTTGCTGACAAAGGCATAGAGCATTGTGATGACAAGGGTCATGGAGAACTGTGATGGCAAGCGTCACGGAGCTTTGTGATTACAGGGTTCATCGAGCATTGGGATGAGAAGGGCATGGATCATTGTGATGACAAGTGTCATGGAGCATTTTGCTGACAAGAGTCCCAGATCATTGTGTTTTCAGGGGTCATGGAGTGTTGTGATGACAGGTGATATGGGGCATTGTGATGAGAAGGTCATGGACAATTTGGCTGAAAGTGTTCATGGAGTATTGTGATGACAGGGGTCATGGAGCTTTGTGATGACAAGGGCATGGAGCATTGTAATTACAGTACTCTTGGAGAATTGTGATGACAGGGGTCATAGAGCCTTCTGATGACAAGGCCGTGGAACATTCTGATGGCAGGGGTCAAAGAGCATTGTTATGACAGTTGTAATGGAGCATTGTGAGGACAAGGCCATGAACCATTGGTCTGAGAAGTTGCATGGATTATTGTGATGAGAGTGGGCATGGAGCATTGTGATGATAAGGTCATGGACCATTGTGATGACAGGGGTCATGGAACATTGTGATGACAGGGGTGAGGGTGTATTGTGATGACTAGTGATGGAACATTGTGATATCAGTGGTGAGAGAGCATTATGATGAGAAGTGCATGTAGAATTGTGATGACGAGATTTATGGAGCATTGCGATGACAAAGTTGTGGAGCATTGTGATGACAAGTGCATGGCGCATTGTGATTACAGGGGTCTTGGAACATTGTGTTGACAAGGGTCATGGAGCCTTGTGATGACAAGGGCATGGATCATTGGTCTTAAATGATTCAGGGATTATTTTGATGAGAGTGGGCATGGAGCATTGTGATGACAAGGGCAGGGATCACTGTGATACATGAGTCAGGGAGGATGGTGATGACAAGGGCATGGAGAATTGTGATGAGAAGTGAATCGAGCATTTTGATGACAAGCGTCATGGAGCATTGTGATGACAACGGCATTGAGCAATGTGATGAGAGGGTTCATGGAGCATTGTGATGACAATAGCATGGAGCATTGTGATTCCAAGGATCAAGGAGCTTTGTGATGACAAAGGTCATGGAGCATTTTGATGACAAGGGCGTGGTGCATCGTGATGAGAAGGGCATGGAACTTCCTATGACAGGGCTCATGGAACATTGCGGTGACAAGTGCATGGAGAATTGTGATGACAAGAGCATGTAACATTGTGATGAGAAATGTCATGTAGCATTGTTATGAGGAGGACGTGGAGAAATGTGATGACAAGGGACTTGGAGCATTGTGATGATCAGGGAATGGATCATTGTGATGGCAAGACCGTGGAGCACAGTGATGAGACGTCCATGGATTATGTTGATGACGAGTGTCTTGGAGCACTCTAATTACAAGAGACATGGAGCATTGTGATTACAGGTGTCATGGAGCATTGTGATGACAGGGGTCATGGAGCATTGTGATGACAAGTGTCATGGAGCATTGGTGATGACAAGCTTGTGGAGTATTGTGATGACATTTGGATGGAGAATTGCGATGAAAAAGGCATGGAGTCTTTTTATGAGAGTGTTCAAGGAGCATTCTGATGACAAATGTCAGGGAGCATTGTGATGACAAGTGTATTGAGCATTGTGATGACAATGGTCATGGCGCATTGTGATGACAAGGGCATGGAGTATTGTGATGACAGGCATCATGGAGCGTTGTGATGACAAGTGTTATGGAACATTGTGATCACAAGCATTTAGAGCATTGTGATGAAAGTGGTCATGGATCATTTTGATTTCAAGGAGCATGGAGCATTGTGATGCCAAGATCATGAAGCAATGTGATCCCAAGGTTCATGGAGGATTGTGATGACAAGCTCATGGAGGTTTGTGGTGACAAGGTCTTATAGAATTTTGCTGAAAAAGGCATGGAGCATTGTGATTACAGGAGTCTTGGAACATTGTGATGAAAAGAGCATGGATCATTGTGATGAAAAAGGCATGGAGCTTTGTCATGACATGGTTCTAGTGCATACTGATAGCAAGTGCCAGGGAGCATTGTGATGACAAGTGTGTTGTGCATTGTGATGACTAAGGTCATGGAGCTTTGTGATGACATGGGCATTGATTACTGTGATGACAAGCATCATGGAGCATTGTGATCACAAGTGTTATGGAACATTGTGATCACAAGTGTTTGGATCATTGTGATGACAGAGTTCATGGATCATTTTGATTTCAAGGAGCATGGAGCATTGTGATGACCAGGGCATGAAGCAATGTGATCCCAAGGTTCATGGAGGATTTTGATGACAAGCGCATGGAGCATTGTGATGACAAGGTCATGTAGCATTTTTCTGACAAAGGCATGGAGCATTGTGATGACAAAAGTGATAGATCACTGTGATGACAAGGGTCACGGAGCACTGGGATTAGAGGGGACATGGAACTTTGGGATGACATGAGCATGGATCTTGTGATGACAAGTGTCATGCAGTATTTTGAAGAAAAGAGTCCAGGATCATTGTGTTGTCAGGGGTCATGGAACATTGTGATTATTGTGGTCATGGAGCATTGTGATGACAGGGGTCATGGAGCATTGTGATGAGAACGTCATGGAGCATTGTGATGACAGGGGTCATGGATCATTGTGATGACAAGGGTCATGGAGCATTTTGATGACAAGAGTCCCGGATCATTGTGTTGTCAGGGGTCATGGAGTGTTGTGATGACAGTGGTCATGGAACATTGTGATGACAGGGGTCATGGAGAATAGTGATGACAAGGGAATGGAGCATTGTGATGACAAGGTCCTGGAGCATTGTGATGAGAAGACCATGGAGCCTTGTGATTACAAGGCTCATAGAGCATTCTGATGAAAATGGGCATGGAGAATTTTGATTACAGGGGTCATGGAGCATGGTGATTAAAAGGGCATGGAGCATTGTGATGAGAAGGCCATGGAGCATTCTGATGACATTAGTCATGGAACTTTGTGATGACAAGGGCATGGAGCACTGTGATTACAGGGGTCTTGGAGCATTGTGATGAAAAGTGTCATGGAGCCTTGTGATGGCAAGGCCGTGGAAAATTGTGATGGCAGTGGTCATGGAGCATTGTTATGACAGGGGTAATGGAGCATCATGATGACAAGGGCATGGAGCATAGTTCTGAAAATTTTCATGGATTATTGTGCTGAGAGTCGGCATGGCGCATTGTGATGACAAGGGCACGGAACACTGTGATACATGGGTCACGGAGGATTGTAATGACAAGGGGGTGGAGCATTGTGATGAGCATGTCATCGAGCACTGTGATGACAAGCGTCATGGAGTTTTGTGATGACAAGGGCATGGAGCAATGTGATGAGAGGGTTCATGGAGCATTGTGATGACAATGGCATGGAGCATTGTGATGCCAAGGGTCATGGAGTTTGTGATGACAAAGATCATGAAGCATTTTGATGAGAAGGTCGTGGTGCAATGTGATGAGAATGGCAGGGAGCATTGTGATGACAGGGTCATGGAGCAATTTGATGAAAAGTGTCATGGAACATGTTGATGACAGTGGTTATGTAACATTGTGATGAAAAGGGTCATGGAGCCTTTGATGACAGGGGTTATGGTACATTGTGATGTCAGGGGTCATGGAGCATTGTGATGATAAGGGCATGTATCATTCTGATGACAGGGGTCATGGAACATTGTGATTACAGGGTTGAGGGAGTATTGTGATGACTAGTGATGGAACATTGTGGTATCAGTGGTGAGAGAGCATTTTGATGAGAAGTGCATGGAGCATTGTGATGAAAAGGTTTATGGAGCATTGTGATGAAAAGGTTGTGGAGCATTGTGATGAGTAGCGCATGGCGCATTGTGATGACATGGGTCAAGGAACATTGTGCTGACAAGCGCATGGAGCATTGTGATGACAGGGGTCATGGAGCATTGTACTGACAAAAGCAAGGAGCTTTGTGATGACAGGGGCCTGAAGCAATGTGATCCCAAGGTTCATGGAGGATTGTGAAGACAAGCGCATGGAGCATTGTGATGACAAGGTAATGTAGCATTTTGCTGACAAAGGCATAGAGCATTGTGATGACAAGGGTCATGGAGAACTGTGATGGCAAGCGTCACGGAGCTTTGTGATTACAGGGTTCATCGAGCATTGGGATGAGAAGGGCATGGATCATTGTGATGACAAGTGTCATGGAGCATTTTGCTGACAAGAGTCCCAGATCATTGTGTTTTCAGGGGTCATGGAGTGTTGTGATGACAGGTGATATGGGGCATTGTGATGAGAAGGTCATGGACAATTTGGCTGAAAGTGTTCATGGAGTATTGTGATGACAGGGGTCATGGAGCTTTGTGATGACAAGGGCATGGAGCATTGTAATTACAGTACTCTTGGAGAATTGTGATGACAGGGGTCATAGAGCCTTCTGATGACAAGGCCGTGGAACATTCTGATGGCAGGGGTCAAAGAGCATTGTTATGACAGTTGTAATGGAGCATTGTGAGGACAAGGCCATGAACCATTGGTCTGAGAAGTTGCATGGATTATTGTGATGAGAGTGGGCATGGAGCATTGTGATGATAAGGTCATGGACCATTGTGATGACAGGGGTCATGGAACATTGTGATGACAGGGGTGAGGGTGTATTGTGATGACTAGTGATGGAACATTGTGATATCAGTGGTGAGAGAGCATTATGATGAGAAGTGCATGTAGAATTGTGATGACGAGATTTATGGAGCATTGCGATGACAAAGTTGTGGAGCATTGTGATGACAAGTGCATGGCGCATTGTGATTACAGGGGTCTTGGAACATTGTGTTGACAAGGGTCATGGAGCCTTGTGATGACAAGGGCATGGATCATTGGTCTTAAATGATTCAGGGATTATTTTGATGAGAGTGGGCATGGAGCATTGTGATGACAAGGGCAGGGATCACTGTGATACATGAGTCAGGGAGGATGGTGATGACAAGGGCATGGAGAATTGTGATGAGAAGTGAATCGAGCATTTTGATGACAAGCGTCATGGAGCATTGTGATGACAACGGCATTGAGCAATGTGATGAGAGGGTTCATGGAGCATTGTGATGACAATAGCATGGAGCATTGTGATTCCAAGGATCAAGGAGCTTTGTGATGACAAAGGTCATGGAGCATTTTGATGACAAGGGCGTGGTGCATCGTGATGAGAAGGGCATGGAACTTCCTATGACAGGGCTCATGGAACATTGCGGTGACAAGTGCATGGAGAATTGTGATGACAAGAGCATGTAACATTGTGATGAGAAATGTCATGTAGCATTGTTATGAGGAGGACGTGGAGAAATGTGATGACAAGGGACTTGGAGCATTGTGATGATCAGGGAATGGATCATTGTGATGGCAAGACCGTGGAGCACAGTGATGAGACGTCCATGGATTATGTTGATGACGAGTGTCTTGGAGCACTCTAATTACAAGAGACATGGAGCATTGTGATTACAGGTGTCATGGAGCATTGTGATGACAGGGGTCATGGAGCATTGTGATGACAAGTGTCATGGAGCATTGGTGATGACAAGCTTGTGGAGTATTGTGATGACATTTGGATGGAGAATTGCGATGAAAAAGGCATGGAGTCTTTTTATGAGAGTGTTCAAGGAGCATTCTGATGACAAATGTCAGGGAGCATTGTGATGACAAGTGTATTGAGCATTGTGATGACAATGGTCATGGCGCATTGTGATGACAAGGGCATGGAGTATTGTGATGACAGGCATCATGGAGCGTTGTGATGACAAGTGTTATGGAACATTGTGATCACAAGCATTTAGAGCATTGTGATGAAAGTGGTCATGGATCATTTTGATTTCAAGGAGCATGGAGCATTGTGATGCCAAGATCATGAAGCAATGTGATCCCAAGGTTCATGGAGGATTGTGATGACAAGCTCATGGAGGTTTGTGGTGACAAGGTCTTATAGAATTTTGCTGAAAAAGGCATGGAGCATTGTGATTACAGGAGTCTTGGAACATTGTGATGAAAAGAGCATGGATCATTGTGATGAAAAAGGCATGGAGCATTGTCATGACATGGTTCTAGTGCATACTGATAGCAAGTGCCAGGGAGCATTGTGATGACAAGTGTGTTGTGCATTGTGATGACTAAGGTCATGGAGCTTTGTGATGACATGGGCATTGATTACTGTGATGACAAGCATCATGGAGCATTGTGATCACAAGTGTTATGGAACATTGTGATCACAAGTGTTTGGATCATTGTGATGACAGAGTTCATGGATCATTTTGATTTCAAGGAGCATGGAGCATTGTGATGACCAGGGCATGAAGCAATGTGATCCCAAGGTTCATGGAGGATTTTGATGACAAGCGCATGGAGCATTGTGATGACAAGGTCATGTAGCATTTTTCTGACAAAGGCATGGAGCATTGTGATGACAAAAGTGATAGATCACTGTGATGACAAGGGTCACGGAGCACTGGGATTAGAGGGGACATGGAACTTTGGGATGACATGAGCATGGATCTTGTGATGACAAGTGTCATGCAGTATTTTGAAGAAAAGAGTCCAGGATCATTGTGTTGTCAGGGGTCATGGAACTTTGTGATTATTGTGGTCATGGAGCATTGTGATGACAGGGGTCATGGAGCATTGTGATGAGAACGTCATGGAGCATTGTGATGACAGGGGTCATGGATCATTGTGATGACAAGGGTCATGGAGCATTTTGATGACAAGAGTCCCGGATCATTGTGTTGTCAGGGGTCATGGAGTGTTGTGATGACAGTGGTCATGGAACATTGTGATGACAGGGGTCATGGAGAATAGTGATGACAAGGGAATGGAGCATTGTGATGACAAGGTCCTGGAGCATTGTGATGAGAAGACCATGGAGCCTTGTGATTACAAGGCTCATAGAGCATTCTGATGAAAATGGGCATGGAGAATTTTGATTACAGGGGTCATGGAGCATGGTGATTAAAAGGGCATGGAGCATTGTGATGAGAAGGCCATGGAGCATTCTGATGACATTAGTCATGGAACTTTGTGATGACAAGGGCATGGAGCACTGTGATTACAGGGGTCTTGGAGCATTGTGATGAAAAGTGTCATGGAGCCTTGTGATGGCAAGGCCGTGGAAAATTGTGATGGCAGTGGTCATGGAGCATTGTTATGACAGGGGTAATGGAGCATCATGATGACAAGGGCATGGAGCATAGTTCTGAAAATTTTCATGGATTATTGTGCTGAGAGTCGGCATGGCGCATTGTGATGACAAGGGCACGGAACACTGTGATACATGGGTCACGGAGGATTGTAATGACAAGGGGGTGGAGCATTGTGATGAGCATGTCATCGAGCACTGTGATGACAAGCGTCATGGAGTTTTGTGATGACAAGGGCATGGAGCAATGTGATGAGAGGGTTCATGGAGCATTGTGATGACAATGGCATGGAGCATTGTGATGCCAAGGGTCATGGAGTTTGTGATGACAAAGATCATGAAGCATTTTGATGAGAAGGTCGTGGTGCAATGTGATGAGAATGGCAGGGAGCATTGTGATGACAGGGTCATGGAGCAATTTGATGAAAAGTGTCATGGAACATGTTGATGACAGTGGTTATGTAACATTGTGATGAAAAGGGTCATGGAGCCTTTGATGACAGGGGTTATGGTACATTGTGATGTCAGGGGTCATGGAGCATTGTGATGATAAGGGCATGTATCATTCTGATGACAGGGGTCATGGAACATTGTGATTACAGGGTTGAGGGAGTATTGTGATGACTAGTGATGGAACATTGTGGTATCAGTGGTGAGAGAGCATTTTGATGAGAAGTGCATGGAGCATTGTGATGAAAAGGTTTATGGAGCATTGTGATGAAAAGGTTGTGGAGCATTGTGATGAGTAGCGCATGGCGCATTGTGATGACATGGGTCAAGGAACATTGTGCTGACAAGCGCATGGAGCATTGTGATGACAGGGGTCATGGAGCATTGTACTGACAAAAGCAAGGAGCTTTGTGATGACAGGGGCCTGAAGCAATGTGATCCCAAGGTTCATGGAGGATTGTGAAGACAAGCGCATGGAGCATTGTGATGACAAGGTAATGTAGCATTTTGCTGACAAAGGCATAGAGCATTGTGATGACAAGGGTCATGGAGAACTGTGATGGCAAGCGTCACGGAGCTTTGTGATTACAGGGTTCATCGAGCATTGGGATGAGAAGGGCATGGATCATTGTGATGACAAGTGTCATGGAGCATTTTGCTGACAAGAGTCCCAGATCATTGTGTTTTCAGGGGTCATGGAGTGTTGTGATGACAGGTGATATGGGGCATTGTGATGAGAAGGTCATGGACAATTTGGCTGAAAGTGTTCATGGAGTATTGTGATGACAGGGGTCATGGAGCTTTGTGATGACAAGGGCATGGAGCATTGTAATTACAGTACTCTTGGAGAATTGTGATGACAGGGGTCATAGAGCCTTCTGATGACAAGGCCGTGGAACATTCTGATGGCAGGGGTCAAAGAGCATTGTTATGACAGTTGTAATGGAGCATTGTGAGGACAAGGCCATGAACCATTGGTCTGAGAAGTTGCATGGATTATTGTGATGAGAGTGGGCATGGAGCATTGTGATGATAAGGTCATGGACCATTGTGATGACAGGGGTCATGGAACATTGTGATGACAGGGGTGAGGGTGTATTGTGATGACTAGTGATGGAACATTGTGATATCAGTGGTGAGAGAGCATTATGATGAGAAGTGCATGTAGAATTGTGATGACGAGATTTATGGAGCATTGCGATGACAAAGTTGTGGAGCATTGTGATGACAAGTGCATGGCGCATTGTGATTACAGGGGTCTTGGAACATTGTGTTGACAAGGGTCATGGAGCCTTGTGATGACAAGGGCATGGATCATTGGTCTTAAATGATTCAGGGATTATTTTGATGAGAGTGGGCATGGAGCATTGTGATGACAAGGGCAGGGATCACTGTGATACATGAGTCAGGGAGGATGGTGATGACAAGGGCATGGAGAATTGTGATGAGAAGTGAATCGAGCATTTTGATGACAAGCGTCATGGAGCATTGTGATGACAACGGCATTGAGCAATGTGATGAGAGGGTTCATGGAGCATTGTGATGACAATAGCATGGAGCATTGTGATTCCAAGGATCAAGGAGCTTTGTGATGACAAAGGTCATGGAGCATTTTGATGACAAGGGCGTGGTGCATCGTGATGAGAAGGGCATGGAACTTCCTATGACAGGGCTCATGGAACATTGCGGTGACAAGTGCATGGAGAATTGTGATGACAAGAGCATGTAACATTGTGATGAGAAATGTCATGTAGCATTGTTATGAGGAGGACGTGGAGAAATGTGATGACAAGGGACTTGGAGCATTGTGATGATCAGGGAATGGATCATTGTGATGGCAAGACCGTGGAGCACAGTGATGAGACGTCCATGGATTATGTTGATGACGAGTGTCTTGGAGCACTCTAATTACAAGAGACATGGAGCATTGTGATTACAGGTGTCATGGAGCATTGTGATGACAGGGGTCATGGAGCATTGTGATGACAAGTGTCATGGAGCATTGTGATGACAAGCTTGTGGAGTATTGTGATGACATTTGGATGGAGAATTGCGATGAAAAAGGCATGGAGTCTTTTTATGAGAGTGTTCAAGGAGCATTCTGATGACAAATGTCAGGGAGCATTGTGATGACAAGTGTATTGAGCATTGTGATGACAATGGTCATGGCGCATTGTGATGACAAGGGCATGGAGTATTGTGATGACAGGCATCATGGAGCGTTGTGATGACAAGTGTTATGGAACATTGTGATCACAAGCATTTAGAGCATTGTGATGAAAGTGGTCATGGATCATTTTGATTTCAAGGAGCATGGAGCATTGTGATGCCAAGATCATGAAGCAATGTGATCCCAAGGTTCATGGAGGATTGTGATGACAAGCTCATGGAGGTTTGTGGTGACAAGGTCTTATAGAATTTTGCTGAAAAAGGCATGGAGCATTGTGATTACAGGAGTCTTGGAACATTGTGATGAAAAGAGCATGGATCATTGTGATGAAAAAGGCATGGAGCATTGTCATGACATGGTTCTAGTGCATACTGATAGCAAGTGCCAGGGAGCATTGTGATGACAAGTGTGTTGTGCATTGTGATGACTAAGGTCATGGAGCTTTGTGATGACATGGGCATTGATTACTGTGATGACAAGCATCATGGAGCATTGTGATCACAAGTGTTATGGAACATTGTGATCACAAGTGTTTGGATCATTGTGATGACAGAGTTCATGGATCATTTTGATTTCAAGGAGCATGGAGCATTGTGATGACCAGGGCATGAAGCAATGTGATCCCAAGGTTCATGGAGGATTTTGATGACAAGCGCATGGAGCATTGTGATGACAAGGTCATGTAGCATTTTTCTGACAAAGGCATGGAGCATTGTGATGACAAAAGTGATAGATCACTGTGATGACAAGGGTCACGGAGCACTGGGATTAGAGGGGACATGGAACTTTGGGATGACATGAGCATGGATCTTGTGATGACAAGTGTCATGCAGTATTTTGAAGAAAAGAGTCCAGGATCATTGTGTTGTCAGGGGTCATGGAACATTGTGATTATTGTGGTCATGGAGCATTGTGATGACAGGGGTCATGGATCATTGTGATGACAAGGGTCATGGAGCATTTTGATGACAAGA
The DNA here is from genome assembly GCF_964165515.1 of Mesoplodon bidens. Taxonomy (NCBI): domain Eukaryota; kingdom Metazoa; phylum Chordata; class Mammalia; order Artiodactyla; family Ziphiidae; genus Mesoplodon; species Mesoplodon bidens. The sequence goes on from NW_027671155.1 coordinate 38,579, forward strand.
GTCCCGGATCATTGTGTTGTCAGGGGTCATGGAGTGTTGTGATGACAGTGGTCATGGAACATTGTGATGACAGGGGTCATGGAGAATAGTGATGACAAGGGAATGGAGCATTGTGATGACAAGGTCCTGGAGCATTGTGATGAGAAGACCATGGAGCCTTGTGATTACAAGGCTCATAGAGCATTCTGATGAAAATGGGCATGGAGAATTTTGATTACAGGGGTCATGGAGCATGGTGATTAAAAGGGCATGGAGCATTGTGATGAGAAGGCCATGGAGCATTCTGATGACATTAGTCATGGAACTTTGTGATGACAAGGGCATGGAGCACTGTGATTACAGGGGTCTTGGAGCATTGTGATGAAAAGTGTCATGGAGCCTTGTGATGGCAAGGCCGTGGAAAATTGTGATGGCAGTGGTCATGGAGCATTGTTATGACAGGGGTAATGGAGCATCATGATGACAAGGGCATGGAGCATAGTTCTGAAAATTTTCATGGATTATTGTGCTGAGAGTCGGCATGGCGCATTGTGATGACAAGGGCACGGAACACTGTGATACATGGGTCACGGAGGATTGTAATGACAAGGGGGTGGAGCATTGTGATGAGCATGTCATCGAGCACTGTGATGACAAGCGTCATGGAGTTTTGTGATGACAAGGGCATGGAGCAATGTGATGAGAGGGTTCATGGAGCATTGTGATGACAATGGCATGGAGCATTGTGATGCCAAGGGTCATGGAGTTTGTGATGACAAAGATCATGAAGCATTTTGATGAGAAGGTCGTGGTGCAATGTGATGAGAATGGCAGGGAGCATTGTGATGACAGGGTCATGGAGCAATTTGATGAAAAGTGTCATGGAACATGTTGATGACAGTGGTTATGTAACATTGTGATGAAAAGGGTCATGGAGCCTTTGATGACAGGGGTTATGGTACATTGTGATGTCAGGGGTCATGGAGCATTGTGATGATAAGGGCATGTATCATTCTGATGACAGGGGTCATGGAACATTGTGATTACAGGGTTGAGGGAGTATTGTGATGACTAGTGATGGAACATTGTGGTATCAGTGGTGAGAGAGCATTTTGATGAGAAGTGCATGGAGCATTGTGATGAAAAGGTTTATGGAGCATTGTGATGAAAAGGTTGTGGAGCATTGTGATGAGTAGCGCATGGCGCATTGTGATGACATGGGTCAAGGAACATTGTGCTGACAAGCGCATGGAGCATTGTGATGACAGGGGTCATGGAGCATTGTACTGACAAAAGCAAGGAGCTTTGTGATGACAGGGGCCTGAAGCAATGTGATCCCAAGGTTCATGGAGGATTGTGAAGACAAGCGCATGGAGCATTGTGATGACAAGGTAATGTAGCATTTTGCTGACAAAGGCATAGAGCATTGTGATGACAAGGGTCATGGAGAACTGTGATGGCAAGCGTCACGGAGCTTTGTGATTACAGGGTTCATCGAGCATTGGGATGAGAAGGGCATGGATCATTGTGATGACAAGTGTCATGGAGCATTTTGCTGACAAGAGTCCCAGATCATTGTGTTTTCAGGGGTCATGGAGTGTTGTGATGACAGGTGATATGGGGCATTGTGATGAGAAGGTCATGGACAATTTGGCTGAAAGTGTTCATGGAGTATTGTGATGACAGGGGTCATGGAGCTTTGTGATGACAAGGGCATGGAGCATTGTAATTACAGTACTCTTGGAGAATTGTGATGACAGGGGTCATAGAGCCTTCTGATGACAAGGCCGTGGAACATTCTGATGGCAGGGGTCAAAGAGCATTGTTATGACAGTTGTAATGGAGCATTGTGAGGACAAGGCCATGAACCATTGGTCTGAGAAGTTGCATGGATTATTGTGATGAGAGTGGGCATGGAGCATTGTGATGATAAGGTCATGGACCATTGTGATGACAGGGGTCATGGAACATTGTGATGACAGGGGTGAGGGTGTATTGTGATGACTAGTGATGGAACATTGTGATATCAGTGGTGAGAGAGCATTATGATGAGAAGTGCATGTAGAATTGTGATGACGAGATTTATGGAGCATTGCGATGACAAAGTTGTGGAGCATTGTGATGACAAGTGCATGGCGCATTGTGATTACAGGGGTCTTGGAACATTGTGTTGACAAGGGTCATGGAGCCTTGTGATGACAAGGGCATGGATCATTGGTCTTAAATGATTCAGGGATTATTTTGATGAGAGTGGGCATGGAGCATTGTGATGACAAGGGCAGGGATCACTGTGATACATGAGTCAGGGAGGATGGTGATGACAAGGGCATGGAGAATTGTGATGAGAAGTGAATCGAGCATTTTGATGACAAGCGTCATGGAGCATTGTGATGACAACGGCATTGAGCAATGTGATGAGAGGGTTCATGGAGCATTGTGATGACAATAGCATGGAGCATTGTGATTCCAAGGATCAAGGAGCTTTGTGATGACAAAGGTCATGGAGCATTTTGATGACAAGGGCGTGGTGCATCGTGATGAGAAGGGCATGGAACTTCCTATGACAGGGCTCATGGAACATTGCGGTGACAAGTGCATGGAGAATTGTGATGACAAGAGCATGTAACATTGTGATGAGAAATGTCATGTAGCATTGTTATGAGGAGGACGTGGAGAAATGTGATGACAAGGGACTTGGAGCATTGTGATGATCAGGGAATGGATCATTGTGATGGCAAGACCGTGGAGCACAGTGATGAGACGTCCATGGATTATGTTGATGACGAGTGTCTTGGAGCACTCTAATTACAAGAGACATGGAGCATTGTGATTACAGGTGTCATGGAGCATTGTGATGACAGGGGTCATGGAGCATTGTGATGACAAGTGTCATGGAGCATTGTGATGACAAGCTTGTGGAGTATTGTGATGACATTTGGATGGAGAATTGCGATGAAAAAGGCATGGAGTCTTTTTATGAGAGTGTTCAAGGAGCATTCTGATGACAAATGTCAGGGAGCATTGTGATGACAAGTGTATTGAGCATTGTGATGACAATGGTCATGGCGCATTGTGATGACAAGGGCATGGAGTATTGTGATGACAGGCATCATGGAGCGTTGTGATGACAAGTGTTATGGAACATTGTGATCACAAGCATTTAGAGCATTGTGATGAAAGTGGTCATGGATCATTTTGATTTCAAGGAGCATGGAGCATTGTGATGCCAAGATCATGAAGCAATGTGATCCCAAGGTTCATGGAGGATTGTGATGACAAGCTCATGGAGGTTTGTGGTGACAAGGTCTTATAGAATTTTGCTGAAAAAGGCATGGAGCATTGTGATTACAGGAGTCTTGGAACATTGTGATGAAAAGAGCATGGATCATTGTGATGAAAAAGGCATGGAGCATTGTCATGACATGGTTCTAGTGCATACTGATAGCAAGTGCCAGGGAGCATTGTGATGACAAGTGTGTTGTGCATTGTGATGACTAAGGTCATGGAGCTTTGTGATGACATGGGCATTGATTACTGTGATGACAAGCATCATGGAGCATTGTGATCACAAGTGTTATGGAACATTGTGATCACAAGTGTTTGGATCATTGTGATGACAGAGTTCATGGATCATTTTGATTTCAAGGAGCATGGAGCATTGTGATGACCAGGGCATGAAGCAATGTGATCCCAAGGTTCATGGAGGATTTTGATGACAAGCGCATGGAGCATTGTGATGACAAGGTCATGTAGCATTTTTCTGACAAAGGCATGGAGCATTGTGATGACAAAAGTGATAGATCACTGTGATGACAAGGGTCACGGAGCACTGGGATTAGAGGGGACATGGAACTTTGGGATGACATGAGCATGGATCTTGTGATGACAAGTGTCATGCAGTATTTTGAAGAAAAGAGTCCAGGATCATTGTGTTGTCAGGGGTCATGGAACATTGTGATTATTGTGGTCATGGAGCATTGTGATGACAGGGGTCATGGAGCATTGTGATGAGAACGTCATGGAGCATTGTGATGACAGGGGTCATGGATCATTGTGATGACAAGGGTCATGGAGCATTTTGATGACAAGAGTCCCGGATCATTGTGTTGTCAGGGGTCATGGAGTGTTGTGATGACAGTGGTCATGGAACATTGTGATGACAGGGGTCATGGAGAATAGTGATGACAAGGGAATGGAGCATTGTGATGACAAGGTCCTGGAGCATTGTGATGAGAAGACCATGGAGCCTTGTGATTACAAGGCTCATAGAGCATTCTGATGAAAATGGGCATGGAGAATTTTGATTACAGGGGTCATGGAGCATGGTGATTAAAAGGGCATGGAGCATTGTGATGAGAAGGCCATGGAGCATTCTGATGACATTAGTCATGGAACTTTGTGATGACAAGGGCATGGAGCACTGTGATTACAGGGGTCTTGGAGCATTGTGATGAAAAGTGTCATGGAGCCTTGTGATGGCAAGGCCGTGGAAAATTGTGATGGCAGTGGTCATGGAGCATTGTTATGACAGGGGTAATGGAGCATCATGATGACAAGGGCATGGAGCATAGTTCTGAAAATTTTCATGGATTATTGTGCTGAGAGTCGGCATGGCGCATTGTGATGACAAGGGCACGGAACACTGTGATACATGGGTCACGGAGGATTGTAATGACAAGGGGGTGGAGCATTGTGATGAGCATGTCATCGAGCACTGTGATGACAAGCGTCATGGAGTTTTGTGATGACAAGGGCATGGAGCAATGTGATGAGAGGGTTCATGGAGCATTGTGATGACAATGGCATGGAGCATTGTGATGCCAAGGGTCATGGAGTTTGTGATGACAAAGATCATGAAGCATTTTGATGAGAAGGTCGTGGTGCAATGTGATGAGAATGGCAGGGAGCATTGTGATGACAGGGTCATGGAGCAATTTGATGAAAAGTGTCATGGAACATGTTGATGACAGTGGTTATGTAACATTGTGATGAAAAGGGTCATGGAGCCTTTGATGACAGGGGTTATGGTACATTGTGATGTCAGGGGTCATGGAGCATTGTGATGATAAGGGCATGTATCATTCTGATGACAGGGGTCATGGAACATTGTGATTACAGGGTTGAGGGAGTATCGTGATGACTAGTGATGGAACATTGTGGTATCAGTGGTGAGAGAGCATTTTGATGAGAAGTGCATGGAGCATTGTGATGAAAAGGTTTATGGAGCATTGTGATGAAAAGGTTGTGGAGCATTGTGATGAGTAGCGCATGGCGCATTGTGATGACATGGGTCAAGGAACATTGTGCTGACAAGCGCATGGAGCATTGTGATGACAGGGGTCATGGAGCATTGTACTGACAAAAGCAAGGAGCTTTGTGATGACAGGGGCCTGAAGCAATGTGATCCCAAGGTTCATGGAGGATTGTGAAGACAAGCGCATGGAGCATTGTGATGACAAGGTAATGTAGCATTTTGCTGACAAAGGCATAGAGCATTGTGATGACAAGGGTCATGGAGAACTGTGATGGCAAGCGTCACGGAGCTTTGTGATTACAGGGTTCATCGAGCATTGGGATGAGAAGGGCATGGATCATTGTGATGACAAGTGTCATGGAGCATTTTGCTGACAAGAGTCCCAGATCATTGTGTTTTCAGGGGTCATGGAGTGTTGTGATGACAGGTGATATGGGGCATTGTGATGAGAAGGTCATGGACAATTTGGCTGAAAGTGTTCATGGAGTATTGTGATGACAGGGGTCATGGAGCTTTGTGATGACAAGGGCATGGAGCATTGTAATTACAGTACTCTTGGAGAATTGTGATGACAGGGGTCATAGAGCCTTCTGATGACAAGGCCGTGGAACATTCTGATGGCAGGGGTCAAAGAGCATTGTTATGACAGTTGTAATGGAGCATTGTGAGGACAAGGCCATGAACCATTGGTCTGAGAAGTTGCATGGATTATTGTGATGAGAGTGGGCATGGAGCATTGTGATGATAAGGTCATGGACCATTGTGATGACAGGGGTCATGGAACATTGTGATGACAGGGGTGAGGGTGTATTGTGATGACTAGTGATGGAACATTGTGATATCAGTGGTGAGAGAGCATTATGATGAGAAGTGCATGTAGAATTGTGATGACGAGATTTATGGAGCATTGCGATGACAAAGTTGTGGAGCATTGTGATGACAAGTGCATGGCGCATTGTGATTACAGGGGTCTTGGAACATTGTGATGAAAAGGGCATGGATCATTGTGATGAAAAAGGCATGGAGCCTTGTCATGACAGGGTTCAAGGAGCATACTGACGAAAATTGGCAGGGAGCATTGTGATGACAAGTGTATTGTGCATTGTGATGACAAAGGTCCTGGAGCATTGTGATGAGAAGACCATGCATAATTGTAATGACGAGCGTCATGGGGCGATGTGATAACAAGTGTTATGGAACATTGTGATCACAAGGGCTTGGAGCATTGTGAAGACACAGGTCATGGAGCATTTTGATTTCATTGTGATGACAATAGCATGAAGCATTATGATGATGGGCATGGTGCATTGTGATGACAGGGTTCATGGTGTTTTGAGATGAAAAGGGGCATGGAGCATTGGTCTGACAAGTTTCATGCATTATTGTGATGACAGTGGACATGGCGCATTGTGATGACAAGGGCATGGAACATTGTGATGACAAGGTCACAGAGTATTGTGAAGACAGGTGTCAGGGAGCATTGTGATGTCATAGGTCATGGTCCATTGTGATGACAATGGCATGAAGCATTGTGATGCCATGTGTCATGGAGGATTGTGATGACAAAGGTAATGGAGCATTGTGATGACAAGAGCTTGGAGCATTGTGATGACAAGGGCCATTGAGAATTTTGATGACAAGGTCGTGAAGCATTGAGATTACGAGCGCATGGAGCTTGCTATGACAGGGGTCATGGAGCATTGCAATGACAAGTGCATGGAGAATTGTGATGTCAAGAGCATGAAACATTGTGATGAGTAGTGTCATGGAACATTGTGATGGAAAGAACGTGGTGCATTTTGATGACAAAGGACATGTAGCATTGTGATGACCAGGGCATGGAGCATTGTGATGGCAAAATCGTGGAGCATTGTGATGAGAAGACCATGGATAATTGTAATGACGAGCGTCATGGAGCACTGTAATGACAAGGTGCAGGAAGCATTGTGACGATTGGTGTCATGGAGCATTGTGATGACAGGGGTCATGGAGCATTCTGATGACAAGGCTCATGGAGCATTCTGATGACAAGCTCGAGGAGTATTGTGATGACAATGGCATGGAGCATTGTGATAAAAAGGGCATGGAGCATTGTGATGAGAAAGGCATGGAGACTTTTCATGATAGGTTTCAAGGAGCATTTTGACGACAAGTGTCAGGGAGCATTGTGATGACATGTGTATTGAGCATTGTGATGAAAAAGTTCATGGAGCATTGTGATGACAAGTGCTTGGAGTATTGTGATGAAAGGAATCATGGAGCGTTTTGATGACAAGTGTTATGGAAAATTGTGATCACAAGGGTTTGGAGCATTGTGATGACAGAGGTCATGGATCATTTTGATTTCAAGGAGCATGGATCTTTGTGATGACAAGGGCATGAAGTAATGTGATGCCAATGTTCATGGAGGATTGTGAATGGCAATGGTAAAGAAGTATTGTGATGCCAAGCGCATGTAGCATTGTGATGACAAGTCATGTAGCATTTTGCTGACATAGGCATGGAACATTCTGATGACAAGGGTCATGGTACACTGCGATGACAATTGTCAGAGAGCATTGTGATTAGAGGGGTTATGGAACATTGTGATGACAAATGTCATGGAGCATTGTGATGAGAAGACCATGGATAATTGTGATGATGAGCGTCATGGGGCGTTGTGATGACAAGTGATATGGAACATTTTGATCACAAGGGTTTGGAGCATTGTGATGACAGAGGTCATGGAGCATGTTGATTTCATTGTGATGACAATAGCATGAAGCATTATGATGATGGGCATGGTGCATTGTGATGACAGGGTTCATGGAGCATTGAGATGACAAGGGCATGGAGCATTGTGATGAGAAAGCCATGGAGCATTCTGATGACATGTGTCATGGAGCTTTGTGATGACAAGGGCATGGAGCATTGTGAATACAGGGATCTTGGAGCACTGTGATGACAAGGGTCATGGGGAAGTGTTATGACAAGGCCATGGAATATTGTGATGCCAGGGGTCATGGAGCATTGTTATGACAGGGGCAATGGAGCATTGTGATGACAAGGGCATGGAACATTGGTCTGAAAAGTTTCATGGATTATTGTGATGAGAGTGGGCATGGAGCACTGTGATGACAAGGGCACGGAACACTGTGATACATAGGTCATGGAGCATTGTAATGAGAAGGGCATGAAGCATTGTGATGAGAAGCGCATCAAGCATTGTGATGACAAGCGTCATGGAGCTTTGTGATGAAAAGGGCATGGAGCAATGTGATAAGAGGGTTCATGGAGCATTTTGATGACAATGGCATGGAACACTGTGATGCCAAGGGTCATGGAGGTTTGTGATGACAAAGGTCATGGAGCATTTTGATGACAAGGGCGTTGTGCATTGTGATGAGAAGGGTAGAAAGCATTGTGATGACAGGATCAAGGAGCAATTCGATGAAAAGGGTCAAGGAATATTTTGATGACAGAGGTTATGGAACATTGTGATGTCAGGGGTCATGGAGCATTGTGATGATAAGGGCATGTAGCATTGTGATGACAGGGGTCATGGAACATTGTGATGACAGGGTTGAGGGATTATTGTGATGACTAGTGCTGGAACTTTGTGATATCAGTTGTCAGAGAGCATTTTGATGAGAAGTGAATGGAGCATTGTGATGACAAGTTTTATGGAGCAATGTGATGACAATGTTGTAGAGCATTGTGTTGACAAGCGCATGGCTTATTGTGATGACATGGGTCATGGAGCATTTTGCTGACATGGGCATGGAGCATTGTGATGACAAGGGTCATGGAGCATTTTGCTGACAAAGGAATGGAGCATTGTGATGACATGGGTCAAGGAGCTTTGTGTTGAAAAGTTCATGGAGCATTGTGGTGACAAATGTTACAGAGCCTTGTGATGACGAGGGCATGGACCCTTGTGTTGACAAAAGTGATGAAACATTTTGATGACTGGAGTCACGGAACATTGTGATGACAGCGGTCATGGAGCATTGTGATGACAAGGGCATGGAGTATTGTGATGACAAGGTCATGGAGTATTGTGAAGACAGGTGTCAGGGAGCATTGTGATGACATATGTCATGCTCCATTGTGATGACAATGGAATGGAGCATTGTGATGCCAAGTGTCATGGAGCATTGTGATGAGAAGGGCTTCGAGCAATGTGATGAGAAGGCCATGGAGCCTTCTGATGACCTGTGTCATGGAGCTTTGTGATGAAAAGGGCATGGAGCATTGTGATTACAGGGGTCTTGGAGCATTGTGATGACAAGTGTCATGGAGCCTTGTGATGACAAGACCGTGGAACATTGTGATGGCAGTGATCATGGAGCATTGTTATGACAGGGGTAATGGAGCATTCTGATGACAAGGGCATGGATCATTGGTCTGAAATGTTTCATGGATTATTTTGATGAGAGTGGGCATGGAGCATTGTGATGACAAGGGCACGGATCTCTGTGATACATGAGTCAGGGAGGACTGTAATGACAGGGACATGGAGAATTGTGATGAGAAGTGAATCGAGCATTTTGATGACAAGCGTCATGGAGCATTGTGATGACAACGGCATTGAGCAATGTGAAGAGAGGGTTCATGGAGCATTGTGATGACAATAGCATGGAGCATTGTGATGCCAAGGATCAAGGAGCTTTGTGATGACAAAAGTCATGGGGCATTTTAATGACAAGGGCGTGGTGCATTGTGATGAGAAGGGCTTGGAGCTTGCTATGACAGGGGTCATGGAGCATTGTGATGACAAGTGCATGGAGAATTGTGATGACAAGAGCATGTAACATTGCGATGAGAAATGTCAGGCAGCATTGTTATGAGGAGGACGTGGAGAAATGTGATGTCAAGGGACTTGGAGCATTGTGATGATCAGGGAATGGATCATTGTGATGGCAAGACCGTGAAGCATAGTGATGAGAAGTCCATGGATTATGTTAATGATGAGTGTCATGGAGCACTCTAATTACAAGAGCCATGGAGCATTGTAATTACAGGTGTCATGGAGCACTGTGATGACAGGGGTCATGGTGCATTGTGATGACAAGTGTCATGGAGCATTGTGATGACAAGCTTGTGGAGTATTGTGATGACATTTGGATGGAGCATTGTGATGAAAAAGGCATGGAGTCTTTTTATGAGAGTGTTCAAGGAGCATTCTGACGACAAATGTCAGGGAGCATTGTGATGACAAGTGTATTGAGCATTGTGATGACAATGGTCAGGGCGGATTGTGATGACAAGGGCATGGAGTATTGTGATGACAGGCATCATGGAGTGTTGTGATGACAAGTGTTATGGAACTTTGTGATCACAAGCATTTAGAGCATTGTGATGAAAGTGGTCATGGATCATTTTGATTTCAAGGAGCATGGAGCATTGTGATGCCAAGATCATGAAGCAGTGTGATCCCAAGGTTCATGGAGGATTGTGATAACAAGCGCATGGAGCATTGTGGTGACAACGTCTTGTAGCATTTTGCTGAAAAAGGCATGGAGCATTGTGATTACAGGAGTCTTGGAGCATTGTGATGAAAAGGGCATGGATCATTGTGATGAAAAAGGCATGGAGCATTGTCATGACATGGTTCAAGTGCATACTGATAGCAAGTGCCAGGGAGCATTGTGATGACAAGTGTATTGTGCATTGTGATGACAAAGGTCATGGAGCATTTTTCTGACAATGGCATGGAGCATTGTGATGACAAGGGTGATGGAGAACTGTGAAGACAAGCGTCACGGAGCATTGTGATTACAGGGGTTATGGAATATTGGGATGACATGAGCATGGATCTTGTGATGACAAGTGTCATGGAGTATTTTGATGACAAGAGTCCAGGATCATTGTGTTGTCAGGGGTCATGGAGCATTGTGATTACTGTGGTCATGGAACATTGTGATGACAGGGGTCATGGAGCATTGTGATGAGAAGGTCATGGAGCATTGAGCTGAAAATATTCATGGAGTATTGAGATGACAAGGGAATGGAGCATTTTGATGACAACGTCCTGGAGCATTGTGATGAGCGGACCATGGTGCCTTGTGATGACAATTATCATGGAGCATTCTCACTAAAAGAGGCATGGTGCGTTGTGATTACAGGGGTCTTGGAGCATTGTGATGACAAGTGCTAATAGAATTGTGATGAGAAGGCCATGGAGCATTCTGATAACATGCATCATGGAGCTTTGTGATGACAAGGGCATGGGACGTTGTGATTAAAGCGGTCTTGGAGTATTGTGATGAAAAGGGCATGGATCATTGTGATGAAAAAGGCATGGAGCCTTGTCATGACAGGGTTCAAGGAACATACTGACGACAAGTGTCAGGCAACATTGTGATGACAAGTGTATTGAGCATTGTGATGACAAAGTTTATGGAGCATTGTGATCACTAGGGTTTGGAGCATGGTAATGACAGAGGTCATGGAGCATTTTGATTTCATAGTGGTGACAATAGCATGAAGCATTATGATGATGGGCATGGTGCATTGTGATGACAGGGTGCATGGAGCATTGAGATGAAAAGCGGCAAGGAGCATGGTGATTATAGGGGTCTTGGAGCATTGTGATGAGAAGGCCATGGAGCATTATGATGAGAAGACCATGGAGCATAGTGATGACATGCGTCATGGAGCTTTGTGATGACAAGGGCATGGAGCATTGCGATTACAGGGGTCTTGGAGCATTGTGATGAAAAGGGCATGGATCATTGTGATGAAAAAGGCATGGAGCCTTGTCATGACAGGGTTCAAGGAGCATACTGACGAAAATTGGCAGGGAGCATTGTGATGACAAGTGTATTGTGCATTGTGATGACAAAGGTCCTGGAGCATTGTGATGAGAAGACCATGCATAATTGTAATGACGAGCATCATGGGGCGATGTGATAACAAGTGTTATGGAACATTGTGATCACAAGGGCTTGGAGCATTGTGAAGACACAGGTCATGGAGCATTTTGATTTCATTGTGATGACAATAGCATGAAGCATTATGATGATGGGCATGGTGCATTGTGATGACAGGGTTCATGGTGTTTTGAGATGAAAAGGGGCATGGAGCATTGGTCTGACAAGTTTCATGCATTATTGTGATGACAGTGGACATGGCGCATTGTGATGACAAGGGCATGGAACATTGTGATGACAAGGTCACAGAGTATTGTGAAGACAGGTGTCAGGGAGCATTGTGATGTCATAGGTCATGGTCCATTGTGATGACAATGGCATGAAGCATTGTGATGCCATGTGTCATGGAGGATTGTGATGACAAAGGTAATGGAGCATTGTGATGACAAGAGCTTGGAGCATTGTGATGACAAGGGCCATTGAGAATTTTGATGACAAGGTCGTGAAGCATTGAGATTACGAGCGCATGGAGCTTGCTATGACAGGGGTCATGGAGCATTGCAATGACAAGTGCATGGAGAATTGTGATGTCAAGAGCATGAAACATTGTGATGAGTAGTGTCATGGAACATTGTGATGGAAAGAACGTGGTGCATTTTGATGACAAAGGACATGTAGCATTGTGATGACCAGGGCATGGAGCATTGTGATGGCAAAATCGTGGAGCATTGTGATGAGAAGACCATGGATAATTGTAATGACGAGCGTCATGGAGCACTGTAATGACAAGGTGCAGGAAGCATTGTGACGATTGGTGTCATGGAGCATTGTGATGACAGGGGTCATGGAGCATTCTGATGACAAGGCTCATGGAGCATTCTGATGACAAGCTCGAGGAGTATTGTGATGACAATGGCATGGAGCATTGTGATAAAAAGGGCATGGAGCATTGTGATGAGAAAGGCATGGAGACTTTTCATGATAGGTTTCAAGGAGCATTTTGACGACAAGTGTCAGGGAGCATTGTGATGACATGTGTATTGAGCATTGTGATGAAAAAGTTCATGGAGCATTGTGATGACAAGTGCTTGGAGTATTGTGATGAAAGGAATCATGGAGCGTTTTGATGACAAGTGTTATGGAAAATTGTGATCACAAGGGTTTGGAGCATTGTGATGACAGAGGTCATGGATCATTTTGATTTCAAGGAGCATGGAGCATTGTGATGACAAGGGCATGAAGTAATGTGATGCCAATGTTCATGGAGGATTGTGAATGGCAATGGTAAAGAAGTATTGTGATGCCAAGCGCATGTAGCATTGTGATGACAAGTCATGTAGCATTTTGCTGACATAGGCATGGAACATTCTGATGACAAGGGTCATGGTACACTGCGATGACAATTGTCAGAGAGCATTGTGATTAGAGGGGTTATGGAACATTGTGATGACAAATGTCATGGAGCATTGTGATGAGAAGACCATGGATAATTGTGATGATGAGCGTCATGGGGCGTTGTGATGACAAGTGATATGGAACATTTTGATCACAAGGGTTTGGAGCATTGTGATGACAGAGGTCATGGAGCATGTTGATTTCATTGTGATGACAATAGCATGAAGCATTATGATGATGGGCATGGTGCATTGTGATGACAGGGTTCATGGAGCATTGAGATGACAAGGGCATGGAGCATTGTGATGAGAAAGCCATGGAGCATTCTGATGACATGTGTCATGGAGCTTTGTGATGACAAGGGCATGGAGCATTGTGAATACAGGGATCTTGGAGCACTGTGATGACAAGGGTCATGGGGAAGTGTTATGACAAGGCCATGGAATATTGTGATGCCAGGGGTCATGGAGCATTGTTATGACAGGGGCAATGGAGCATTGTGATGACAAGGGCATGGAACATTGGTCTGAAAAGTTTCATGGATTATTGTGATGAGAGTGGGCATGGAGCACTGTGATGACAAGGGCACGGAACACTGTGATACATAGGTCATGGAGCATTGTAATGAGAAGGGCATGAAGCATTGTGATGAGAAGCGCATCAAGCATTGTGATGACAAGCGTCATGGAGCTCTGTGATGAAAAGGGCATGGAGCAATGTGATAAGAGGGTTCATGGAGCATTTTGATGACAATGGCATGGAACACTGTGATGCCAAGGGTCATGGAGGTTTGTGATGACAAAGGTCATGGAGCATTTTGATGACAAGGGCGTTGTGCATTGTGATGAGAAGGGTAGAAAGCATTGTGATGACAGGATCAAGGAGCAATTCGATGAAAAGGGTCAAGGAATATTTTGATGACAGAGGTTATGGAACATTGTGATGTCAGGGGTCATGGAGCATTGTGATGATAAGGGCATGTAGCATTGTGATGACAGGGGTCATGGAACATTGTGATGACAGGGTTGAGGGATTATTGTGATGACTAGTGCTGGAACTTTGTGATATCAGTTGTCAGAGAGCATTTTGATGAGAAGTGAATGGAGCATTGTGATGACAAGTTTTATGGAGCAATGTGATGACAATGTTGTAGAGCATTGTGTTGACAAGCGCATGGCTTATTGTGATGACATGGGTCATGGAGCATTTTGCTGACATGGGCATGGAGCATTGTGATGACAAGGGTCATGGAGCATTTTGCTGACAAAGGAATGGAGCATTGTGATGACATGGGTCAAGGAGCTTTGTGTTGAAAAGTTCATGGAGCATTGTGGTGACAAATGTTACAGAGCCTTGTGATGACGAGGGCATGGACCCTTGTGTTGACAAAAGTGATGAAACATTTTGATGACTGGAGTCACGGAACATTGTGATGACAGCGGTCATGGAGCATTGTGATGACAAGGGCATGGAGTATTGTGATGACAAGGTCATGGAGTATTGTGAAGACAGGTGTCAGGGAGCATTGTGATGACATATGTCATGCTCCATTGTGATGACAATGGAATGGAGCATTGTGATGCCAAGTGTCATGGAGCATTGTGATGAGAAGGGCTTCGAGCAATGTGATGAGAAGGCCATGGAGCCTTCTGATGACCTGTGTCATGGAGCTTTGTGATGAAAAGGGCATGGAGCATTGTGATTACAGGGGTCTTGGAGCATTGTGATGACAAGTGTCATGGAGCCTTGTGATGACAAGACCGTGGAACATTGTGATGGCAGTGATCATGGAGCATTGTTATGACAGGGGTAATGGAGCATTCTGATGACAAGGGCATGGGTCATTGGTCTGAAATGTTTCATGGATTATTTTGATGAGAGTGGGCATGGAGCATTGTGATGACAAGGGCACGGATCTCTGTGATACATGAGTCAGGGAGGACTGTAATGACAGGGACATGGAGAATTGTGATGAGAAGTGAATCGAACATTTTGATGACAAGCGTCATGGAGCATTGTGATGACAACGGCATTGAGCAATGTGAAGAGAGGGTTCATGGAGCATTGTGATGACAATAGCATGGAGCATTGTGATGCCAAGGATCAAGGAGCTTTGTGATGACAAAAGTCATGGGGCATTTTAATGACAAGGGCGTGGTGCATTGTGATGAGAAGGGCTTGGAGCTTGCTATGACAGGGGTCATGGAGCATTGTGATGACAAGTGCATGGAGAATTGTGATGACAAGAGCATGTAACATTGCGATGAGAAATGTCAGGCAGCATTGTTATGAGGAGGACGTGGAGAAATGTGATGTCAAGGGACTTGGAGCATTGTGATGATCAGGGAATGGATCATTGTGATGGCAAGACCGTGAAGCATAGTGATGAGAAGTCCATGGATTATGTTAATGATGAGTGTCATGGAGCACTCTAATTACAAGAGCCATGGAGCATTGTAATTACAGGTGTCATGGAGCACTGTGATGACAGGGGTCATGGTGCATTGTGATGACAAGTGTCATGGAGCATTGTGATGACAAGCTTGTGGAGTATTGTGATGACATTTGGATGGAGCATTGTGATGAAAAAGGCATGGAGTCTTTTTATGAGAGTGTTCAAGGAGCATTCTGACGACAAATGTCAGGGAGTATTGTGATGACAAGTGTATTGAGCATTGTGATGACAATGGTCAGGGCGGATTGTGATGACAAGGGCATGGAATATTGTGATGACAGGCATCATGGAGTGTTGTGATGACAAGTGTTATGGAACTTTGTGATCACAAGCATTTAGAGCATTGTGATGAAAGTGGTCATGGATCATTTTGATTTCAAGGAGCATGGAGCATTGTGATGCCAAGATCATGAAGCAGTGTGATCCCAAGGTTCATGGAGGATTGTGATAACAAGCGCATGGAGCATTGTGGTGACAACGTCTTGTAGCATTTTGCTGAAAAAGGCATGGAGCATTGTGATTACAGGAGTCTTGGAGCATTGTGATGAAAAGGGCATGGATCATTGTGATGAAAAAGGCATGGAGCATTGTCATGACATGGTTCAAGTGCATACTGATAGCAAGTGCCAGGGAGCATTGTGATGACAAGTGTATTGTGCATTGTGATGACAAAGGTCATGGAGCATTTTTCTGACAATGGCATGGAGCATTGTGATGACAAGGGTGATGGAGAACTGTGAAGACAAGCGTCACGGAGCATTGTGATTACAGGGGTTATGGAATATTGGGATGACATGAGCATGGATCTTGTGATGACAAGTGTCATGGAGTATTTTGATGACAAGAGTCCAGGATCATTGTGTTGTCAGGGGTCATGGAGCATTGTGATTACTGTGGTCATGGAACATTGTGATGACAGGGGTCATGGAGCATTGTGATGAGAAGGTCATGGAGCATTGAGCTGAAAATATTCATGGAGTATTGAGATGACAAGGGAATGGAGCATTTTGATGACAACGTCCTGGAGCATTGTGATGAGCGGACCATGGTGCCTTGTGATGACAATTATCATGGAGCATTCTCACTAAAAGAGGCATGGTGCGTTGTGATTACAGGGGTCTTGGAGCATTGTGATGACAAGTGCTAATAGAATTGTGATGAGAAGGCCATGGAGCATTCTGATAACATGCATCATGGAGCTTTGTGATGACAAGGGCATGGGACGTTGTGATTAAAGCGGTCTTGGAGTATTGTGATGAAAAGGGCATGGATCATTGTGATGAAAAAGGCATGGAGCCTTGTCATGACAGGGTTCAAGGAACATACTGACGACAAGTGTCAGGCAACATTGTGATGACAAGTGTATTGAGCATTGTGATGACAAAGTTTATGGAGCATTGTGATCACTAGGGTTTGGAGCATGGTAATGACAGAGGTCATGGAGCATTTTGATTTCATAGTGGTGACAATAGCATGAAGCATTATGATGATGGGCATGGTGCATTGTGATGACAGGGTGCATGGAGCATTGAGATGAAAAGCGGCAAGGAGCATGGTGATTATAGGGGTCTTGGAGCATTGTGATGAGAAGGCCATGGAGCATTATGATGAGAAGACCATGGAGCATAGTGATGACATGCGTCATGGAGCTTTGTGATGACAAGGGCATGGAGCATTGCGATTACAGGGGTCTTGGAGCATTGTGATGAAAAGGGCATGGATCATTGTGATGAAAAAGGCATGGAGCCTTGTCATGACAGGGTTCAAGGAGCATACTGACGAAAATTGGCAGGGAGCATTGTGATGACAAGTGTATTGTGCATTGTGATGACAAAGGTCCTGGAGCATTGTGATGAGAAGACCATGCATAATTGTAATGACGAGCGTCATGGGGCGATGTGATAACAAGTGTTATGGAACATTGTGATCACAAGGGCTTGGAGCATTGTGAAGACACAGGTCATGGAGCATTTTGATTTCATTGTGATGACAATAGCATGAAGCATTATGATGATGGGCATGGTGCATTGTGATGACAGGGTTCATGGTGTTTTGAGATGAAAAGGGGCATGGAGCATTGGTCTGACAAGTTTCATGCATTATTGTGATGACAGTGGACATGGCGCATTGTGATGACAAGGGCATGGAACATTGTGATGACAAGGTCACAGAGTATTGTGAAGACAGGTGTCAGGGAGCATTGTGATGTCATAGGTCATGGTCCATTGTGATGACAATGGCATGAAGCATTGTGATGCCATGTGTCATGGAGGATTGTGATGACAAAGGTAATGGAGCATTGTGATGACAAGAGCTTGGAGCATTGTGATGACAAGGGCCATTGAGAATTTTGATGACAAGGTCGTGAAGCATTGAGATTACGAGCGCATGGAGCTTGCTATGACAGGGGTCATGGAGCATTGCAATGACAAGTGCATGGAGAATTGTGATGTCAAGAGCATGAAACATTGTGATGAGTAGTGTCATGGAACATTGTGATGGAAAGAACGTGGTGCATTTTGATGACAAAGGACATGTAGCATTGTGATGACCAGGGCATGGAGCATTGTGATGGCAAAATCGTGGAGCATTGTGATGAGAAGACCATGGATAATTGTAATGACGAGCGTCATGGAGCACTGTAATGACAAGGTGCAGGAAGCATTGTGACGATTGGTGTCATGGAGCATTGTGATGACAGGGGTCATGGAGCATTCTGATGACAAGGCTCATGGAGCATTCTGATGACAAGCTCGAGGAGTATTGTGATGACAATGGCATGGAGCATTGTGATAAAAAGGGCATGGAGCATTGTGATGAGAAAGGCATGGAGACTTTTCATGATAGGTTTCAAGGAGCATTTTGACGACAAGTGTCAGGGAGCATTGTGATGACATGTGTATTGAGCATTGTGATGAAAAAGTTCATGGAGCATTGTGATGACAAGTGCTTGGAGTATTGTGATGAAAGGAATCATGGAGCGTTTTGATGACAAGTGTTATGGAAAATTGTGATCACAAGGGTTTGGAGCATTGTGATGACAGAGGTCATGGATCATTTTGATTTCAAGGAGCATGGAGCATTGTGATGACAAGGGCATGAAGTAATGTGATGCCAATGTTCATGGAGGATTGTGAATGGCAATGGTAAAGAAGTATTGTGATGCCAAGCGCATGTAGCATTGTGATGACAAGTCATGTAGCATTTTGCTGACATAGGCATGGAACATTCTGATGACAAGGGTCATGGTACACTGCGATGACAATTGTCAGAGAGCATTGTGATTAGAGGGGTTATGGAACATTGTGATGACAAATGTCATGGAGCATTGTGATGAGAAGACCATGGATAATTGTGATGATGAGCGTCATGGGGCGTTGTGATGACAAGTGATATGGAACATTTTGATCACAAGGGTTTGGAGCATTGTGATGACAGAGGTCATGGAGCATGTTGATTTCATTGTGATGACAATAGCATGAAGCATTATGATGATGGGCATGGTGCATTGTGATGACAGGGTTCATGGAGCATTGAGATGACAAGGGCATGGAGCATTGTGATGAGAAAGCCATGGAGCATTCTGATGACATGTGTCATGGAGCTTTGTGATGACAAGGGCATGGAGCATTGTGAATACAGGGATCTTGGAGCACTGTGATGACAAGGGTCATGGGGAAGTGTTATGACAAGGCCATGGAATATTGTGATGCCAGGGGTCATGGAGCATTGTTATGACAGGGGCAATGGAGCATTGTGATGACAAGGGCATGGAACATTGGTCTGAAAAGTTTCATGGATTATTGTGATGAGAGTGGGCATGGAGCACTGTGATGACAAGGGCACGGAACACTGTGATACATAGGTCATGGAGCATTGTAATGAGAAGGGCATGAAGCATTGTGATGAGAAGCGCATCAAGCATTGTGATGACAAGCGTCATGGAGCTTTGTGATGAAAAGGGCATGGAGCAATGTGATAAGAGGGTTCATGGAGCATTTTGATGACAATGGCATGGAACACTGTGATGCCAAGGGTCATGGAGGTTTGTGATGACAAAGGTCATGGAGCATTTTGATGACAAGGGCGTTGTGCATTGTGATGAGAAGGGTAGAAAGCATTGTGATGACAGGATCAAGGAGCAATTCGATGAAAAGGGTCAAGGAATATTTTGATGACAGAGGTTATGGAACATTGTGATGTCAGGGGTCATGGAGCATTGTGATGATAAGGGCATGTAGCATTGTGATGACAGGGGTCATGGAACATTGTGATGACAGGGTTGAGGGATTATTGTGATGACTAGTGCTGGAACTTTGTGATATCAGTTGTCAGAGAGCATTTTGATGAGAAGTGAATGGAGCATTGTGATGACAAGTTTTATGGAGCAATGTGATGACAATGTTGTAGAGCATTGTGTTGACAACCGCATGGCTTATTGTGATGACATGGGTCATGGAGCATTTTGCTGACATGGGCATGGAGCATTGTGATGACAAGGGTCATGGAGCATTTTGCTGACAAAGGAATGGAGCATTGTGATGACATGGGTCAAGGAGCTTTGTGTTGAAAAGTTCATGGAGCATTGTGGTGACAAATGTCACAGAGCCTTGTGATGACGAGGGCATGGACCCTTGTGTTGACAAAAGTGATGAAACATTTTGATGACTGGAGTCACGGAACATTGTGATGACAGCGGTCATGGAGCATTGTGATGACAAGGGCATGGAGTATTGTGATGACAAGGTCATGGAGTATTGTGAAGACAGGTGTCAGGGAGCATTGTGATGACATATGTCATGCTCCATTGTGATGACAATGGAATGGAGCATTGTGATGCCAAGTGTCATGGAGCATTGTGATGAGAAGGGCTTCGAGCAATGTGATGAGAAGGCCATGGAGCCTTCTGATGACCTGTGTCATGGAGCTTTGTGATGAAAAGGGCATGGAGCATTGTGATTACAGGGGTCTTGGAGCATTGTGATGACAAGTGTCATGGAGCCTTGTGATGACAAGACCGTGGAACATTGTGATGGCAGTGATCATGGAGCATTGTTATGACAGGGGTAATGGAGCA